>NC_057811.1:302820858-302853787 GCF_018294505.1 Triticum aestivum | reverse complement strand
CGGCCCGGGTTAGGCACGGGAGGGCCTGCGGCGGGCCGGCGGCAGGGACGGCGGGGCCGCGGGTGGCGCGGTGAAGTGGGGCGGCCCAGGTGGTGACATGGCGCGCCCCGATTGGACGAGGGCGGCGGCGGCGGGATTTGTCCGGCCGGACCGGACGTGTCCGGCGGCGCGGGGTGGAAGAAGGCTAGGGTTTTGCCCGAATTTTGGAGGGGGTGCATATATTTATAGGTAGAGGGAGCTAGGAGACTCCAAATGGAGTGTGGTTTTCGCCCACACGATTGTGATAGAATGGCGGAGAGCATGGAGGTGACTTAGATGGGTTATTGGGCTGTTTTGGAGGGGTGCTGGGCTGCAACACACAAGAGGCCTTTGTGGTTACCCGGTTAACCGTTGAAGCATCGAACGACCTCCAAATGGAACGAAACTTGACATGTTGTCTACCGGTGGTATAGCAAGGCCACTTGGCAAGACTCGCCATTCCGAGAATGTTTAACACCCGCTCACGAGAAGAGACAAGAGGGGTGCGCCGGTGCACGTGGGAGTGTCGGATTGCAAAACGGACAACGGGGAAAATGCTCGGATGCATGAGACGAACATGTATGCAAATGCGATGCACATGATGGCAATGATATGAAATGCATGACATGGACAAAATGCAAAACGAAAGACAAAACCCAACCACGGAGGGAATATCATAACACATAGCCGAAAATGGCAAGAGTTGGAGTTATAAATATGGAAAGTCACATTTGGGGTGTTACAGAGGGGGAGGGGGAGGGGGAGAGGCCGTGGGCGAGGCCGGGGCAGAGGTCGTAGTGCTCGGGGAAGAGGAGGACGGGGCGGCACGCCGGCTTCGCCCCCGCCAATGATGCCTTTCCCGATGGAAGGCCATGTTGGAGACCAGCTCCGCGAGTTCTTCATCAGGCTGCGCCGGCCTCCGTGTTGCTGTCTTCGTCTTCCCGCCCCGTTCGCTAGGGAGATGGAGCGTGACCCGCCCCAATCCCTCAGATTGCAAATGAGGGGTTGCGGGAATGGGCGCACGTGGGTCGACGTCGACTTCCCGACTCCTCGGGTTATGTACCTCCGTCGTGGATGGAAGACGTTCGCCCGCATCCATAGCCTGAAGGTGGGGCTCGTCCTCTACTTCAAATTAATGGAGGACGGCCTGCCCTCCGTCAAGGTCTTCAGAGAGTTCGGGACTCGCCTGAAGTGCTGCGTGGAGAGCTCCTCCGACGGAGATTCCGACGATGGAAGCTCTTCCTTGAGCAAAAGTGATGAGGAGGACAGCGGGGCAGATGAGAGGGATGAGTCAGACTAGGCCTCGGACGCCCCACGCCTGGGCGGGTGCGGCAGCAGCATCATCTGCACCTGGCCGCTCCTTCGGCAGAGTTTTGCCGGGGTGGGGCCAGCTCGTTGAACTTCTCGGGGCCGTCTCCTTGGGCGGCTGGCGTCGGGAGCCTCCAGAAGAGGAATAGGGCGGGCGGCAAGGCCGTCAACTCGGAGTACACGGGCACCGACGCCTTCGTCGGGTACTATCTTCCAGCTCCTTTCCCGGCACCGTCATCACCGGCCCACCCGTGGGCGGCCGAGGTGCTCTCTTGGTGCTTTTTACTGCCCGTAGCTCGCCTAGGCGCCCCTTTTGCCCTCTCGCCTCCTTGACCTGCCTCCTGAGGAGACGGACAAGCAAGGGACCACGGGCATCTTATCTCTTTTTTAATTTGTAAGCCTTCGGGCCTTGTTAAATTTAAAGCTTGTAATCCCCTTTGTTCATGTTTTTCATTCTGTACGGACTGTACCTGTGTGGGATGCTTTTAATGAAAAAGGGATGTTCGCTAGATTTGTCGTTCGTGGGTAGATCTCGCGACAAGGGGTGAATCCTTGTTAGAATTTAAGATAAACGTTTCCAGACGGCAACAGGCCTTGCCGTCCCCCCACTTTTCTCGACCATTCTCGCGCCCTTGGCGGAGGCAGGGACGAAGCGGGCTTAGGCTCCTCGTTCTACTTCCTTGCTACCGCGGTTGGATGCTTGTGCTCGCAGCCCCCGGCAACTCTGGTTTGCCGGGGTCGGGACGCCGGTCCGTTTCCTTTCTTTCGAGTAGCTCAGCAGAAGTGCTCATGTGCCCTGCAAAACAAAGGGGGACAGAAAAGAAACAGATAGATGCGCACTCGACCTCTAGGCTAGGGGTTAGTCGCCGCTAAGCACTATCAACCCTAACCAAGGAAGAGACTCGACGTAGCATGCATGCTATAACTTAGGGCGCCAGCGCTTCATTTATTTATGCTTAGGGTCTGCGCCTGGCTTTTTACGAAGGGTTATATGCCTTGCCGGCAAAGCTTGTACAAAAGGTGGCTTGCCGGGAGGCCCGGCAAGCCGCGCCTTATGGGTAAAACTTACAAAGATGCTCGATGTTCCAGGAGTTACTCACTGGGATAGCATCTTCGTTCTCTAGGCGGACTGCGCCGGGCCTGGTGACTCGCATTACCCGATAAGGGCCTTCCCACTTTGGCGTCAACTTGTTGGAATTCTTGGCCGACTGAGCGCGCCGAAGAACAAGGTTGCCTTCCTCAAAGCTTCGGGCATGAAACCTTGCGGCTATGGTAGCGGCGCAGGGCTTGCTAGTAGCGCGCTGATCTCACAACCGCCCGAAGACGATCTTCCTCAAGGAGCGTCGTGTCATCTTGGCGCAACTGCTCTTGCTCAAGTTCATCATAAACGAGCACTCGAGGTGACCCGTATATGAGTTCCGTGGGGAGAACTGCATCTGCCCCGTATACCAGGGCAAAAGGTGTCTGGCCGGTGGCTCGATTTGGCGTCGTCCTGATCAACCAAAGAACCGCCGACAATTCTACTCTTGCGCAGCTTGTCAAATGTCTTTGTCCTTAGGCCTCGCAACACTTCAGCATTTGCCCTCTCTACCTGGCCGTTGCTCCGTGGGTGTGCGACGGAAGCAAAACAGACCTTGCTGCCAAGGTCTTGAATGCATTGCATGAAGGTGTGGCTTGTGAACTGCGTGCCGTTGTCGGTGATGACTCTGTTCGGCACACCAAAACGGTAGACCAGTCCCTTGAAAAACATGACAGCTGACTGAGCAGTCACCTTTCTCACCGCTTCCACCTCTGGCCACTTTGTGAACTTGTCGATTGCAACGTACAAGTATAAAAAGCCCCCAACAGCGCGGGGGAAAGGGCCCAGTATGTCGAGCCCCAGACCGAGAATGGCCAGGAGAGAGGGATTGCTTGAAGGGCTTGAGATGGTTGATCAAGCTTCTTTGAATGGAACAGACACGCTTCACACTTGGTTACTAGTGTCGTTGCATCCTGGAGGGCGGTGGGCCAGAAGAAACCTTGCCGGAACGCCTTTCCGGCAAGGGCCCTCGACCCTATATGGGAGCCACATATGCCTCCATGTATCTCTGCCAACAGCTCCAGTCCTTCCTCCCGGGGGATGCACTTTAATTTCACACCGTTCGGCCTTCTCCTGTACAGGACGTCGTCGATGAACTGGTATAGGGCGGACCGGCGGGCTACTTTTTCGGCTTCTTCCTACTCCTCAGGAAGATCCCCTGTTAGGAGGAATCGGACGTTATGCTGTGCCCATGCCGGAGCCTGCGGCTCGACGGCAAGGACCAAAGGCATTTCCTCAACTATGGGCGCGGCTGTCTCTATGGCTAGGGCTTGACGCCCTGCCAGAGCCAGTTGCCCTTTGGTCGGCTCAGCGTCCGCGGCAGTACCCTTGCCGGCAGCCCCGGGGGGCTCGGTAGGAAAGTACTTGCCGGGACCTGACTTCATCCGCTTGTTCTGCCCCGTTAACGGTTCGACGGATGGTTGAGTTAACCGAAGCAAAAAGGTACCTGGTTCCACAGGTAACTTGAATGCAACACGCTTTCACAGGTAATCGGCGATGCCGTTCTCCATTCGGGGGACGTGCTCCGCTTGGATACCGTCAAAGCGCTCCTCCAGCTTCCTCACCTCATCTACGTAAGCTTCCATCAATGGGCTCTGGTAATCCTTGTTGACCTGTCTGACAATGAGCTGCGAGTCACCCCTGACGATGAGCTTCTTAACCCCGAGGTCTGCCGCGATCCTGAGACCGGCAAGCAGCCCTTTGTACTCTGCAGTGTTGTTGGTGGACATCTCCCTGGGAAAGTGCATCTGGACCACGTACTTGAGGTTCTCTCCAGTGGGCGCGACGAGTAGCACACCAGCACCGGCGCCTTGCAGTGAGAAAGCCCCATCAAAGTACATGATCCAGTCGCGGTCTGCTTCCTTGGCGGGGAGAGTGGTCTCCTGGATTTCTTCGTCAGGCGTTGAGGTCCATTCTGCAATGAACTCCGCCAAGACTCTGCTCTAGATTGTCGAGGTACTTTCAAACTTCAAACCAAAGCTTGACAACTCCAGGGCCCATTCCACAATCCTTCCGGTTGCATCTGGGTTATGCAGTATCCGTTTCAACGGGAGGCGGGTGACGACAGTGATCTCGTGGGCTTGGAAGTAATGACGCAGCTTCCTCGAGGCCATAAGGAGGCCGAAGAGCAATTTCTGCACACCGGAGTACCTCGACCTAAGGGAGCTGACAAAGTAAACCGGGTGTTGCATCATCTTCTTCTTCTACACCACCTCACTCGACTGCGCGGGCACTGCCTTGGTGGCATCAGACTCTGCGGGGGCCCTCGCCTTGCCGGCACCAGGCCCTGCCGGGGGAATCTTTGGCCTACCATCCGCTGGCTCTGCCGCCGTCACTGCCTCTTCGTTGAGCTCCCTCTGTGCCACCAGTGCGGCACTGACCACTTGGTTCGTCGCCGCTAGATACAGCAGCAACGGCTCTTGTGGTTTAGGCGCAACTATTATTGGCGTGGAGGAAAGGTACTTCTTCAGATCCTGCAATGCTGCCTCGGCTTCTGGGGTCCACTCCATTGGGCCCGCCTTCTTCAAGATTTTGAAGAAAGGAATGGCACGCTCGGCCGACTTGGAGATGAATCGGCTCATGGTAGCGACGCAGCCGGTGAGCCGACGCACATCTTTGATCCGCTTGGGCGCCTCAATCTGCTCAATAGCCTTGATTTTGTCTGGGTTTGCCTCGATCCCGTGCTGTGACCCAAAGAATCCGAGAAGCTTGCCAGATGGAACGCCGAAGACACACTTCTCGGGGTTCAGCTTAAGGTTCATCTTGCGCAGGTTGGCAAATGTCTCTTCCAGATCATGCACAAGAGTTGGCCCATCCTTGGTTTTGACCACTATGTCATCCATGTATGCATCCATATTTCTATGGAGCTGAGCTTCAAAACCAATCTGGACCGCTCTTGCAAACATCGAGCCAGCACTCTTCAACCCGAAAGGCATCCGTAGAAAGCAATACATACCACATGGGGTGATGAATGCTGTCTTTTCTTCGTCCTCTCTTGTCATGAAGATTTGGTGATAGCCCGAGTAGGCGTCGAGGAATGATAGCAGATCACACCCGGCCGTGGAGTCAACAATCTGGTCGATGCGCGGCAGCGGGAAGGGGTCCTTAGGACAAGCCTTATTGATATCCATGTAATCAATACACAGCCTCTACTTCCCATTCGCCTTGCGCACCACTACCGGATTGGCCAACCACGCCGGGTGGAGCACTCCTCTCACCAAACCTGCCGCTTCCAATTTCCTGATCTCCTCAGTGATGAACCCCTGCCTCTCTAGAGCCTGCTTTCTGACCTTCTGCTTGGCGGGCCGCGCATGAGGGCAGACAGCTAGGTGGTGCTCAATCACCTCCCTGGGAACACCGGGGATGTCGGATGCTTGCCATGCAAACACGTCGACATTCGCCCGCTGGAAGGTGACGAGCGCGCCTTCCTATTTGCTGTCGAGGGTGGAGCCTATGGTGAAGGCCCCTCCCGTGCCATCCTCACTGACAGACACCTTCTTGGTCTGCGGCGGCTCAGCTCTGGATTTCTTGCTCTTGACGGTAGAGCTCTCTGGCATGTCCTCGACGGTAGCACAGCACCCCGAAGAGGTGTGCTTGCCGGAGTGGGTGCGAGAGGTCTTGCCGGGCTTCTTCTCCCCTCTCGAGCTTTCAACGGCAGGAGCAGGTGCCTTGACGGTAGCGGCTGCAACTGCTTCCGGGTAGAGTTGATCGGCGCAGGTCAGCGCGTCCTTCTTGTCGGAGGGTACGGAGAAGATGGTCAACGGCCCAGGCATCTTTAGCATGTTGTAGGCGTAGTGTGATGCCGCCATGAACTTGGCTAGCGCCGGGCGGCCAAGGATCCCGTTGTAGGGCAAGGGGATCTCGGCCACGTCGAAGGTGATCCTCTCCGTCCTGTAGTTCAACTCTCCTCCAAGCGTCATGGGCAGTGTGACCTTCCCCTTCGGCTGGCTCCTCCCAGGATTGACCCCTTGGAACATGCCCGTTGCCTCGAGGTCTCCATCATGAATTTGAAGACTTTTGATCACGACAGGCGAGATCAAGCTCAGGCCTGCCCCGCCGTCAACCAACATCTTGTTCACCTTGAGGTTGCATATCGTTGGTGAGACCAACAACGGCAAACACCCGACTGCGGTTGTGCGGTCAGGGTGGTCCTCGGCGTCAAATATGAAGGGCGTGCTGGACCACTTTAGCGGCTTCTGGGCGCCGAACGATGGCTCTGCTGCCGTAATCTCACACGCCCAGTGCTTGAGCTGGCGGTGAGAAGTATGTAGCGAGGCGCCACCATCAACGCACATGGCCTCCGTAGCCTTCTGGAACTCTTGCTCACCGGACTCGTCGTCCTTGTCGTGATCATTGTCTTCTTGTTTTTTGTCACGGCCCCGGGCGGGCCTCTGTTGCTGGTCGTCGTTGCCGCGGCGGCCTCCTTGGCCGCCACGCTTCTTGCCGGATCCCTCGGCACCATCCTAGTCCTTCTCCTTGTCCCGCCTCTCGTACTCAGCTTTTTGCTTCTTAGCAAGCAAGCAGTTCTGGAGGTCGTGGCCCTTAGTGCGGTGGATCTTGCAGTATTGCTTGCCAGAGCTTCCTGGCTTGTCGGTAGCCGCCAAGGCCCGGCAGGCGGCGCACCCGGCAATCTCCTTGCCGGGGGTGTCTTCCCTGACCTTCTTGGCAGCGCCGGTGTCGTCGGATCCTTCAACGGCAAGCACGGCCTTGACTTTGCGTTTCTTGTTGCGACACCGGCGCTTCTTCGTCGGGGTGGCGGCGTCTTCGTCGGTAGAGTCGGTTTCCACACCGGCGTCTTCGCCGGGGTACTTCCTTCCCTCTTCAGCCCGGGCGCATCTATCGGCCAGAACGTAGAGCTCAGCCACATCCTTAACCTTGGTCATCGCCAGCTCTTCGCGCATCTTGCGATTGCGCATGTTCTGATGGAACACGCTGATCACAGCGGCGGGATGAATGTCGGGGATGTTGTATTGCATCTGGCTGAATCTCTGGATGTACTCGCGCAGGGTTTCCCCTTCCTTCTGGGGAATGATATGGAGATCACTGGCCTGGCCATGAGCTCGGTGGCCCCCTGTGAAGGCGCCAACAAACTCATGGCACAGATCCGCCATGAAGAAATGGAATCCGCCGGCAAGTGCATCAACCAAGACATAACATTGGGCTTCAGGGCCAGCGGGAAATTGTTGGCAAGCACCTTGTTGTTGCGAGCTCCAGCAGCCTGCATCGCGATGGTGTAGATGCTAAAGAACTCGGACGGATGGGTCTTGCCAGTGTACTTCTCGCCGACGTTGGGCTTGAACGTGCGGTGGGACGGCCACTGGAACTGCCGCAGCTCACGGGTGAAGGCCGGGCAGCCCACCTCGTAAGGTAGGCCGTCGGAGCCCCCAGTGCTGGGTGGTCCATAGCGGGTCCCGCCCGCTTGTCTGACTGGTGGCGTGTATCGCGCTGGTGCGCGATGGTAGTCCGAGCATCTTCGTGAGCTCGCTCTCGAAGAACTTGGCGCTGGTCGCGGTGGGTCCGCGGGTCGGACGATGCTATGGAGATGTTATCACAAGCGTCGTCGCGACGGGCAGACGCCCGCGGCGGCTGGCGAGGAGAGTGCACCATGGCCGCAGCTCCCCCTGTCCTCCCAGCGCCAGCACGGGGTGGCTCGGTGGAGTGCCGACCTAAGGGCCCCGCCGGTCGCGGATCGTCTTTATTGGCGACGGCGACGAGGCTCCGGATGGTGGCCCTCCACTCGTCGAGCTTCTCCACAGCAGGGGGGAACTCGAGGAGCAGCTGCACGCGCCCCAAAGCTTCTGCTGGCGTGGGCGGCGGCGACAGCTGCGTGGATCGCGGCGTGCTTCGACTTCTAACTACGTTAGAAGGAGCTCCGTTATGACCCAGCAGCTGCGTGCCATTTCCGCCAGCACTTCGGCGGGCATGCTGAACCCTTTCATCTTGCAGATGACGCACAGGGCTCTTCCCACGGTGGTGCCCAGGGTCACCAGCGTGGTGACGCTGCTCGGCGCGCACACCAAGGGAAGAGCATGCACTGGTCGCCGGTGTGGGCGTCTTGGAGGTCGCTGCGCCGCCCGGAGGTGGCACAACGACACCCCTGGAGGGCCCCGCACCGCCTGCGGGGGGCCCAGCTCCGTCTTTGGATCCGGTGACGCGTGGCCGGTCGTCCGGCGCGCGAACGTTGCCGCTTGCCAGGCTCTGACTGCCGGCGCGATGCTGGTGCTCGCGGACTGCGGCCCGGGTCCTGTCCGTGACCGGTCCGCTGCTCGTCCGCACCGGCACAGGCCGTGCTCCCAACGAGCCGATCGCCGTGGTTGACTTCTTCTTAGAAGCCATGGCGACGAGGAACTGCTAGGCCAACTACTAGACCAGATTCTCACAATCGCGCCCCCGACCTGGCGCACCAAAGATGTCGGTGTGGAACGACACCTATGGGATCACAAGAATCCCTACCACGGTTGCCGGGGTGCGGGGTTGCAAGAAGAGCAGGATCAGTAACCAGCACAAGGATCGTTTACCCAGGTTTGGGCCCCGAGGATGCGTAAAACCCTAGTCCTGCTTTGGTGGGTGTATTTCAGAGAGTTCTTGAGCTCTCGAACTAGCTGTGGCGAGTGCCCGGTGCAAAAAAGCCGAATCCTTCTCCAGTATGCCATGGGCCTCCTTTTATAGTCGAAAGGGGTTGCCACAGTGGCACACAGGAGGTGGAAAGGCGCACAGTGCCCTGAGCTTATCGCTCGTATTACAGGACAAGATGCATTTAATGCGTAGCTTAGGTGTCCCCTTGCTTTATTGGGGACTGGGGCAAGGCCCGTCCCGTCCGTCGCCGCTCCTCCTTGCTTCGACACGCGCCCTGGCCAACGACGCATGCGGCGCCATGAATGCAGGCAGGCAGCTGAGGTGGCACGGTGGTGGAGCCTCCATGAAGATCTGCATGCCGCCACGCAGGCACTTGATGAGTTGGCTTGAGAGCTGCATGTTGCCACGTAGGTGCCCGCCCAGCTGGTTGGGCTGGCAGCTGCATGTGAACGGTGGTGGAATCTTGGTTTTTGTGGGCCTGGCAGTGGCCCTGCTGGCGTCCTTGGTGGGGGCCTTGCCGGGTGGCCCGGCAAGGGTCTTGCCATGCGGCCCTCCAGGGGTCTTGTCGTGGCGCGCTGTCGTCCCCGGCAAGGACCTTGCCGGGGGTCTGGTGGCCTCCCTCGGCAAGGATCTTGCCGAGGATCGTCGTCTTCTAATCCTCATGTGATCTTGAGTGTTCCTTGTCTTCACAAAGATCTGCATGCCACCACGGAGGTGCCTCCCGAGCCCTGGCCTAACGTGATGTTGGAGACCGTGGGCTCGAGGGTGGCTCGGTCTGTTGGTGTGGGGCGAGCTACCACGGCAAGGGTCTTGTCGGGGCTGCCGAGGCTGCCCCGGCAAGGGTCTTGCAGGGGGAACCTGCTTCGTCCCTCTGCTCTTTGTGGTCTTGGCCTTGGCGTTGCTCTGGTTGTCTTGGGCTTCGGTCTTACCTTGGCTCACCTCCCCTGCTCTGCTTGGTGTGACCGTGGGTGTGGCTCCGACTGCCCGTGCATAGGTAAACAGGTACAAGGGTGCGCCCCTCCTTTTTTACACCGACAGCCACCCCGCTCGGCCAATCCAGCCACAAGAGGGGGAGGGAATCGGGACCGACCCGCTGCCCCAACCAGCAACGGCCCAGTTTCCCGCCTCCACCGCTTGGCACCCAAAGAGCATGGAGGATGCGTGGCGAACGTGCAGAATCGAGGGGACGGGTGAGGCGACCTCTCCCCACCCCGTGAAAATGGCGTGTGGACGACTTGAAGACCGTGACCCGGCCCCGCGCGGTAAATGAGCCGCGCCTCCACGCCTCCCTCTTTTTATGGGGAAGGCGCGAGCCGCCTCTTTACCACGATGTGACGCATGGAGACGGGAACCACCCCACGCATGCCGCCCACGTCACGTGCACACCTCCACGCCGCGCCACGCCGCGCGCGGGTCGTGGGAAGCGAAGCGCGCGAAAAGTTTTACCGCGGTAAAAACTGCCTCGCCTGCCCGCGCACCATTTTGGGCCTGGCCCAACAACATGTCGCGCTTATGTGTGGCCCAGGCCCGGGGGCTCTTGTCGGTGTACAAAAGAAGGGGCGCACCTTTGTACCCCTTTACCTGTGCACAGGCAGTCGGAGCCGCGCCCACGGTCACACCAAGCAGAACAGGGGAGGTGAGCCAAGGTAAGACCGAAGCCCAAGATAACCAGAGCAACGCCAAGGCCAAGACCACAAAGAGCAGAGGGACGAAGCAGGTTCCCCCGGCAAGACCCTTGCCGTGGCAGCTCGCCCCACACCAACAGAGCGAGCCACCCTTGAGCCCACAGTCTCCAACATCACGTTGGGCCAGGGCTCGGGAGGCACCTCCATGGTGGCATGCAGATCTTTGTGAAGACAAAGAACACTCAAGATCATATGAGGATTAGAAGAAGACGATCCTCGGCAGGATCCTTGCTGAGGAAGGCCACCAGACCCCCGGCAAGGTCCTTGCCGGGGACGACAACGCGCCACAGCAAGACCCTTGCCGGGCTACCCGGCAAGGCCCTCATCGAGGACACCAGCAGGGCCACTACCAGGCCCGCACCAACCAATTCTCCACCACCGTTCACATGCAGCCGCCAGCCCAACCAGCTGGGCGGGCCCCTGCGTGGCAACATGCAGCTCCCAGACGAACTCATCAAGCGCCTGCCTGGCGGCATGCAGATCTTCGTGGAGGCTCCACCACCGCGCCACCTCAGCTGCCTGCCTGCCTATATGGCGCCGCATGCGTCGCTAGCCAGGGCGTCTGTCGAAGCAAGGAGGAGCGGCGACGGACGGGACGGGCCTCGCCCCCGTCCCCGATAAAGCAAGGGGACACCTAAGCTACGCATTAAATGCGCCTTGTCCTGTAATACGAGCGATAAGCTTGCAATACTGTGCGCCTTTCCACCTCCTGTATGCTACTGTGGCAGCCCCTTTCGACTATAAAAGGAGGGCCATGGCATACTGGGGAAGGATTCGGCTCTTTCGAACCACACACTCACCACAGCTGGCTCGAGAGCTCAAGAACTCTCGAAAATACACCCACCAAAGCAGGACTAGGGTTTTACGCATCTTCGCGGCCCGAACCTGGGTAAACGATCCTCGTCCTGGTTACCAATCTCGCAACCCCGTGCCCCGGCAACCGTAGTAGGGATTCTTGTGATCCCATAGGTGCCGTTCCACACCGACAATCGACTATGAAAAGGCTCAGTTCAAGAAGCATATGGCCAAGCTCAGTGTGACAGACTTCCAAAACTTCAAGACAATGCTGCATGAGCTCAAGGAGGCGTTTCACAAGAAACATGACAAAGCCAAAGGTTCTCGAGAGCGTATGAGGCACTTTCCTGCCAAATGTGTTCAAGCCTACAATGAAGCTGAGAAGCGCAAGGCACTTGGGCGTCCTGGCATCGACCCCAAGATGGCTGCTGAGGGAGTCCTGGATTAGGGTGTCCTCGGACAGCCGGACTATATCCTTTTGCCGGACTGTTGGACTATGAAGATACAAGATTGAAGACTTCGTCCCATGTCCGGATGGGACTCTCCTTTGCGTGGAACGCAAGCTTGGCAAATCGGATATGTAGATCTCCTCCCTTGTAACCGACTCTGTGTAACCCTAGCCCCCTCCGGTGTCTATATAAACCGGAGGGTTTAGTCCATAGGACAAGAACAATCATAATCACAGGCTAGCTTCTAGGGTTTAGCCTATACGATCTCATGGTAGATCAACTCTTGTAATACTCATATCATCAAGATCAATGTCGGGTGGTAGGTGCGACATATGCCAACGGATGGCTTATCATAGTGGGTGCCAGTAAGACGTCGCCGGTGCCTGGAAACAGGATGGGGCGAAGACATGCACGCCGGCGAATCTTACCCAGGTTCAGGGCTCTCCGAGGAGATAACACCCCTAGTCCTGCTCTGCGGGGTCTCAGAATGATCACTAGATCGGAATGAGTAGCTACAAATGCTCCTTGAGCTGTTGGGTTCAAGGGAGAAGAAGAGCAAGGCTAGCTCTTGCTTCCCTCTCTCTTTGGTGTGTGTATAACTCTAAGAAGCCAACCCTTTCCATGGGTGTCCCGGGGGGTTTATACAGGCCTACCCCCCGGGGGTACAATTGTAATCCGGCTGGGCGCTGGTCCTAGCCGTCAGTGTCTACGCTCGCCAGCTTCTCCGCCGGCCATTGGGGCCCGCCGACTGGTGGGTCCCGCCGGCTGCCGGCCTCTTGGTCGACACGCCGGCCCCACCGCCTAGGGTCTTGTCGGCGGCTGCTTACTGTAGCCTCGCCCCTGATGACGAGGGCTCCGTCGAGGTAAGCGTGGCTACAGTGTGCCGCCTCGAGGGATCTCACTGTAGCCTTACCTCGTCTTGTCTCCTTAATGTGGCACATGCTTCGAGGGAGGGGGTAGCCGGCTTCTGGGGGCCGGCTACGCCCTTGGCCGACTGGGGGAGACCGGGCCGCCTTCGCGCCTCTCTCTGGCTGAAGGGGCCCGCCGCCCGTGGGCCGTACTAGCGTCAGTCGTGGGTGACGTAGAGGCCAGCATGGCTAAAGTGCCGAGCCGGACGGGAGATGGCCGTCCCGTACGGCGTCCTGTGGCCATGCCTGCCTCGGGCTTCGGGGGTAGTGGGCTACACTGTGACCACGCCCCGTCTTGTCACCGTTATGTGGGTGTGGTTTTGGTGGGTGAAGTCTTGGAGTCGGCGTTCTTCGTGGCTGGCTCTGGGGAGTCGGCATCCTCTATGGCCGGCTTCCTGGAGTTGGCCACTCCGTGGTTATCTTGGGGGGAGGTTGCTGAGGACGGGTCGCCTTTTGAGAGTCGGCTTCAGAGGTAGCCCACCGGGGAAGGCGGCCCAATGCTTGAAATACTTGAAGGCCCAAATGGCCTGATAATTTTTGGAATAGCCAGGGGCAGTCGGTTAGGCTACCCGTGGCTATTTACTCCGACAGTAGTCCCCGAAGCTCATTGTGCTTCGAGGTTGGGTAGGAGTCGAGAAGCTCGATCAGCTTCCTATCTTGACAAGCCGGCAGCTGGGAGCCGGCTTTGGTTAGGCGCGTCGTCCTGGCCAAAAATTGCGGAGTCGGAGGGCGGGAGCTTGCCAGCGCGTGCACCGGGCCGCGGGCCGGCCACTTGCCGCCCGCGAACCACGTGGCCTCTCTAGGCTAAAAAGCCTGCCAGCCCACGCGCGCGACGGGACGTCGCCGTATGGCGGGGGCCTGCCACGCACACGCCTCGGCCCAGGCGTGGATTCTCTGCAGCCCGAAACCGCCTGCACGTCTCCCTGCGGCAGTTTCGGCACGCCTTTAGGGCGCAATAATCGCGAGGCGTGGGTGCAGTTAATCCCACATCTCAAACCACGTCCGGCCTCCCCGGCTTCACCTTGCGAAGCTATAAGTAGGGGGAGGGGGAGAGCGGCAGGCTCTCGCACGCTCCTCCTCTTTCCGCCATTTTCTTCCTCCTGCCGTTTCTTGCAACAGCGCCTCGCCGTCGCGCTCTTCCACTACTCGTTCCTCCGCCGCCGTGCTCGTTTTCGCCATGCCTCCCGCCATGGAGCAGTATGGCAGGGATTGGGATGGCTCCAACGTCCACGAGGATCACGTCAAATTCCTCCGCAAGACGCAGCGGCTGCCCGGCGCGGACAAGGTGGAGGCCCGTCTCGCTCCGGCGAAGGAGATTACGCCGGAGCTGCGGGAGGGCGAGCGGGTGGTCTTCCGCTTGCATTTCTTGCGCGGCCTCGGCCTGCTCGTGAGCGCCATCTTCCGCTCTTGGCTCGAGTTCTTCCAGCTCCAGCCGCACCACCTCACCCCGAACGCGGTGGTGCTACTGTCTGCCTTCGTCACCTTGTGCGAAGGCTTCCTCGGCGTCCTCCCTACCCTCGAGCTCTGGGGCGAGTTCTTCCAGTCCAAGCTGGGCACGCGCATGCAGGGCGTGCCGGCTCAGACTGGCGCCTTCATCGCGATGCGGAGGGTGGTTGCCGACAACCCCTTCCCCGTCATCACGCTGATCCAGTCGGTGAAGTTATGGCAAAAGTCGTACTTCTATGTCAGGAACATCGCCCCGCGGGGCGACTACGTCAACCTGTCGGCTTACGTAGCCGGCCCACCGGCGGGCAGGCGGCCCCAGTGGTCATACCGGGCCGTGACTGGAAACGCGGCCATCGCCCGAGTGCGAGTAATGATCCAGTCGGAGGGCTTGTCGGGGCCCGACCTGCAGGCCGCCTTCGTCACGCGCCGGGTACTCCCGCTCCAGAGCCGCCCTCATCTGATCTGTCAGATGAGTGGCCAGCTCGATCCGAGCCGGATGTGTACCAAAGACATGCCGCACGACGAGGTGGCCTATATGGTGAATTACCTCGCGAACTGCAAACTCTCCGCAGAGTGGCAGTTCGGCAAGGAGCCATATAGCCGAGCCAATCCGCCGCCCACGGTATGTTCTCCTCGTCTCTTCTTCTTCTCTCAGTTTTATCGCCAAGTTCCTTTGGCCGACTCTGACTAGTCGGCTCGTCTTCGACAGAGCCCTCTTCTTTGGCCTGCCGGCGGGTCGGACGCGGAGCGCCGATTCGTCCCCGACCGGACGGAGCACGATCTGGAGGACCCTGACTTGGGGTTGGCTGCTATGGACGACAACACCAAGCCAGGTGGTGGCCGAGCCGGCGGCGAAGCAGGCGGCTCCGGGCATGGAGTCAGCTTCGACGACTGGCCGGACGACGACGAGGCCGAAGTCGTCCCGCGCCGTCAGCCGGCGTCTGGCCACGGCGCGGGTTCCTCCGCTGCACCACCTGCTCGGGGCGGTGGACAAAAGCGTCATGCCGCGCAGGGTTTGTTCGGCAGTCGGACGAAGAAGCCCCGAGGCGGGGCATCAGCGACTAGGCGGGAGGAGGCGGCCGCGAAGGCGGCTCGCTTCCGCAAGACGGTGAAGCAACCGCAGACGGTGTCGGCGTAAGTTCAAACTCCTTCGTGTACTCTTTTTTCCTTTTCTCTGGTGGCTCCTGAATCCTTGTCTTTTTCTCCAAACAATCACAGCTCCATTATCGCTCGAGCGGGCGGCTGCCGCCTCTGTCGTTGAGTCGCCGAGGGGATCTGGGAGCACCACTCGCCGCGTGGATCCCCGTGCCGATCTTCTGGCGGCGACGGAGCGGAACGCGCGGGAGGTGCGGGAGGAGCGGGAGGCGCGGGAGGCGGAGGCTTTGAAGGCGGGCGGCGCAGGAGGAGGAGGTGGCGAAGGCGCGCGCTGACGCCACGGCCAAGGCTCAAGCGGAGGCTGCGGCAGCAGCGATGGCGGAGGAAGCCTTGCTGGTCACCCCGCTGTGCGTTGCGGCGCCTGGGGCCCCAGAGCCCTCGCCCGAAGAAGCCGGCGGTGACCGGCCGGGGCTGGAGAGGGATGACAACGTCGTCATCTTGGAGAGGGCGGCGGTACCGACTCCGCCGTCTGGGGCGGCTCAAGGCGGCCGGCCTGATCTGCCGCCTGTGCAGTCGGCGGGGGGCGAGCCGGCCGCGAGGACTGAGGTGGTGGTCCGGATGCCGCCGAGGCGGTGCGCGGGGAGGGCTGCGTCAGAGCCACAGAAGGCTGCGTCGGAGCCGCAGCTGGCCGCGGGCTCCAGCTCGTTGGCCCAGGATGTGGAGGCGGCCAGCGCCACCTCGGGGTGGACGCCGGGTGGAGGGACGGCGGTGATGAACGTGGCCGCGCAGGACGTCCGAACCCGGCTCCAGGCCCAGGTGACGGCGCTGAGGCGGTACACCGATGAATTCCTTGCGACGCGGGCGGCCATCCGGGTTAGTCTTCTTATCTTGCTTCTTCTTGATCTTGGTTTCTTCCGTGGGGGCGCGTCAGCGCACCCACTGGGTGTAGTCCCCGAGTTCCGAGTCGGCTGCTGAGCAGGCGGCTTGGAACTTCTTAGTGGATTTGGCTTTGCTATTCTTGTCCTTACTTCGATCTTCTGCCTGTCTTGCAGGACTACCACAATCTTCGTGCAGCTGCCTTCAACTCCCAGGCTCGGGAGCTGACCCAGAAGACCGCCGACCTAACTGAGAGCTGGGGTAAGTGTTTCGTCCTTTATCTCATGTGGGGGCGCGTCAGCGCACCCACTGGGTGTAGTCCCCGAGATCCGGGCCGACTGCTAAGCAGTCGGGTCGGATCTTTCTTGACGACTTCCTCTTATTGCTTCTTCTTTTTCTGCCGTCCTTGCAGCGGCCAACGCCAACCTGAGGGTGCAGCTGGGAAGTTCTCAGACTGCCCTTCGTGCCAAGGAGGCCGAGTTCGCCGCCTTGGTGCAGGAGCGTGACCGCCTGGCCAAGAGGTTGGCCGACCAGGAGGAGAGCCATAAGGTGGCTCTGAAGGCGGTGCAGGACCACGAAGCCGCTCTCCAGGCCGAGTACGAGACAGAGGCGGCTGGTTGGGCTGAAGCAAGGCAGACTCTGATCACTGGCTATGGTCAGATCGAAGATCTGGATGACGGTAAGCCGCCTACTTCTTCGTCCTTTCTTGCCGTCTGCCACTTTTGGCTCGTTTTCTGACTTGGTGCTTTCTCTTCTTTCTCTTTCTTTCTTGCACAGAGTACTTCCCTGGCTACTCTACCGCCGCCAACCAGATCATCGAGGCCCGCCACCAAGCGCGAAGGCAGGCTGGCTTCGAGATCGCACCAAGCGCTGGCCGTTCGCTGGAGGAGCAGCTCTTGGCAATCCAGGCCCGTCTCCAGCCGGCTCACCGACTGCTCCGCCGGCTTCAGCGTGCCGGGGCGCAAGTATTGGCCGCCCTCTGGCCCGGCGAAGTGGTTCCCCGCAGTCCCAGTCGGACTGCCGACTGGCTGGAGGTGGCGGTCGGTCGCTTAGAAGCCTGGAAGGCCTCGGCGGCTCGGTCCGGCGCCAGGCGGGCGCTGGAGTTCGTCAAGGCCTGGTACCCGGGCGTGAGTCTGGACCAGCTGGCTACCTGGCGGCAGCATGCCGACACAGAGCTGGAGCCGGCGCGGCCGGCTATCATCCGGCGGGCTTCGGCGATCGCCGACTACACCGACACCAGCGTCTTCGCCCCTGAGGTAGATGACAACGGTGTTGCCCAGCCGGAGGAGTGGTTCGGGCTGAACCCGGCGGACGGTGAAGACTCGGCGGAGGAGATCGACTCCAGCGACGAGGGCGAGGAGGAGGAGGAGGAGGGTCAAGACGCCGGGCTGGATGGTGGAGCGGCCGACCAGCCTCAGCCTGACCGCGCCTCCAGCACCACGTCACGCATGGGTGCGTCACCTGCCACCAGTGGTGACCAAGCCGAGACCCGCCAGCCGGCCACTCCTTCAACCGGCGACGCCATCTCCACCGACCAGCCTGGCTTCCGCACCGCTCCTTAGTCTAGTCTGCTATCTTTTGTTTTCCTTTCTTGTCACTTTTGGAACAATATTCTGTTAAGTCTGCACAATTCCACCCACTGGGGTGTATTCGAACTATGTCGATTGCCAGCCTGTTGGGGGCTTTATATGTATATATGACTATGCATGCGTTTGGCTTTTCCTCGTTCTTTGCTTTTCATCCTTCTGCTGTTTCCTTTGCCGCCCTCCCTTGGTTGCCGCCTCCCCAGTCGAACAGTTGCTCTGCAATCTGTGGCTGGAGAAGTGCTTGGCCAATTGGGAGGGCAAGTACTCTAGCTTTGTTGGATTATAGCTAAGTGTTTGGGAAGCCGGCCAGCCGGCTGTTCTGACAGCCGGCAAGCGTGGTTGGAGGCCGTCTTTTCGCTATATGAGTTCATTAGTCCTTAGCCGTTTTTCGTGTGGGCGTCCTTTCTACCTTGTCTCTTGCTAGTCGGACAGTCGGTTCTTCGAGCTGCGACTTTCAACAAGAGAGGACTCGGGAGCCGGCACACTACTTGTCTGACTTCAGGTAGAACTTTCAATATAGCTTAAGGCGGCCAGTCCCCGGGCCGACTAGTCAAACCCGATGCCACACAAGAAATCAAATGTAATAATACATTCATGGATATGACACTCGTCACTCATAGATAAATAAAGGCAGTCCCCGAGTGCTCCTCGGGGGGCCTCTTGGTTCGTACTTAATACAAAAAGGGTAGCATGATACATACTGCTTTCAACTGTAAAATCTTCTCAGGAGGTTCGCATTCCATGGTCGCTCCGACTCCTTGCCGGAGTCGTCTCTCTTGCGTGCTCTTGGTTTTTGCGCGTCGATCAGGTAGTAGGAGTCGTTGCCTAGTGCCTTGCTGATGACGAAGGGGCCTTCCCAAGGGGCCGAGAGCTTGTGTTGGCTGGCTGTTCGCTAGATCAGCCGAAGCACAAGGTCGCCCTCTTGGAAGGATCTTGGCTTGACCTTGCGGTTGTGGTAGCGGCGCAACCCTTGCTGGTAGATGGCGGACCGGCTGAGTGCTAATAGCCGGCCTTCTTTTGTAGGTCGACACCGTCTTCTCTTGCTTCCATGGCCTCCGCCTCCGTGTACATGGTGACCCGAGGCGAGTCGAACTCGTTGTCGGTTGGGATGACAGCCTCGGCACCATATACAAGGAAGAACGGAGTGAAGCCGGTTGACTTGTTGGGGGTGGTGCGCAGACTCCAGAGGACAGCCGACAGCTCATCGAGCCAGCAGCCGGCCGATCGGGCTTGATGCCGGAGAGGATGAGTCCATTTGCTCGCTCGACCTGGCCGTTTGACTGCGGGTGGGCAACGGACGCTAAGTCCAGTCGGATGCCCTGTGTCGCGCAGAAACTTGCCAGTGCTCCTTTGGCGAAGTTCGTGCCGTTGTCGGTGATGATGCTGTGCGGCACGCCATATCGAGTAGTGATGTCAGTGATGAATGTCACGGCAGTCGGCCCGTTCAGCTTATTGATCGGCTTCGCTTCGATCCACTTGGTGAACTTGTCCACGGCGACAAGCAGATGTGTCAAGCCGCCGCGGGCTGTCTTGAAAGGGCCCACCATGTCCAGTCCCCAGACGGCAAAGGGCCAGCTGAGGGGAATGGTCTTGAGTGCAGAAGCCGGCAGGTGTTGCTTGGAACTGAAGACTTGGCATCCTCTGCAGCTCTTGACTATTTCTTTGGCATCTTCCAAGGCAGTCAGCCAGAAGAAACCATGGCGGAAAGCCTTGGCCACAAGGGATCTTGAGGCTGCGTGGTGGCCGCATTCGCCTTGGTGGATATCCTTGAGGATTGCCACTCCTTTTCCTGGCTCGACACAGCGCTGGAAGACTCCAGTGACGCTGCGCTTAACAAGCTCTCTGTTGATTATTGCATATGCTCCGGTTCGTCGTTGCACTAGTCTTGCTGAAATCTCATCAGCCGGCAGCTCTCTGCTGACTAGGAACTTGAGGATGGGCTGGGCCCATGATGGAGCTGTGACTTCTGCTTCTGTTAGTGTAGCCACCATGACTCGGGTGGGTGGGTTGGGTGGCGTGGAGTTGGAGTCGGCCACCGCTTCTTGCGTTGCTGCAGTCCCCGGGTCGACTGCTATAGTCCCCGGGCCGGGTTCTGAAGTCCCCGGGCCGGGTGCGACTAAGGCAGTCGGTGGGGCAGTTGTTGAAGTATTCGTGCCGCCTGCGGGGTTCTTCCAGTCGGATCCGACTGCATCTGGCACAGGCGGTACGAAGATAGAGTCCGACTCTGGAGACGGCTTCATGGACGGCTTGAGGAGGCGCTGGAGGGAGACGCCATTCTGTATAGCCTGTCGGGTGGAGCCGATCCGTGCTAGGGCATCTGCTTGGTCGTTGTCGGCCCTTGGCACGTGAAGGAACTCGCACCCTTTGAAGTACCTGCTGATCAGCTGGACGAGGAATCGATAGCTCGCCATGTTCGCGTCCTTGGCGTCCCAGTCGCCAGACAACTGCTGGACCACCAAGTCTGAGTCGCCGTAACACAGGATCCAGCGTATGCCAAGCTCTTTGGCTAGCCGGAGCCCATGCACGAGCGCCTCGTACTCGGCCACGTTGTTGGAGGCGGCGAAGTGGATCTACAGCGTGTACTTGAGCTTGTTGCCTTTGGGAGAGGTGAGGACGATGCCGGCTCCCAAGCCGGTGCGCATCTTGGACCCGTCAAAGTGCATCCGCCAATGGGTAGAGTCGGGAGCCGGCGGTAGGTACTGGGTCTCGGCCCAGTCGACGAGGAAGTCGGCCAACGCTTGGGACTTGATGGCGGTGCGGGGTTGGTAGAAGATCGTGTAGGGCGCCAGTGCAATGGCCCATTTAGCCACCCGGCCGGATGCATCCCGGCTGCCTATGATCTCAGCGAGCGGGGCGGTGCACACGACCGTGATGGGATGCTCTTGGAAGTAGGGCTTCAGTTTTTTGGCGGTGAAGTACACCCATAGCACATCTTCTGGTAGTGCGGCTAGTTCTGCTTTGAGCTGGATAGCACTTCGCTTAGGTAGTACACCGGCCTCTGAACCAGCTGGGCTCGGCCTTCTTCCGGGCGCTGGACCACAACAACTGCGCTGACTACTCGGCTAGTCGCGGCAATGTAGAGGAGCATGGGCTCCTTCTCAGTCGGCGCTGCCAGGACAGGCGGAGTGGTCAGCAACTTCTTCAACTCATGGAAGGCTTGGTCCGCTTGGTCGTTCCACTCGAAGTGAGTAGACTTCTTCATGAGTCGGTACAGGGGGAGAGCCTTCTCTCCTAGTCGGCTGAAAAAGCGATTCAGGGAGACCAAGCACCCGGTGAACTTCTGCACATCTCGCAGTTTGGTGGGAATCTCCATCCTCTCGATGGCCTTGATCTTCACAGGGTTGCACTCGATGCCGCGTTCGGAGACCAGGAAGCCTAGCAGCTGGCCGGCTGGTACTCCGAACACGCACTTCTCGGGGTTGAGCTTGATTTGGAATCGGCGCAAGTTGGCGAATGTTTCTTTCAGGTCTTCCAGCAAGGTGCCGCGCTTCTCAGTCTTCACCACAATGTCGTCTACATAGACGTGGGCATTTCTGCCGAGTTGTTTCAGCAGGCATTTCTGCATGCAACGCTGAAAAGTGGCACCGGCATTCCTCAAGCCGAATGTCATAGTCAGGTAACAGAAAGCTCCAAATGGTGTGATGAAGAAAGTCTTCAGGCGGTCTGCTGGGTCCAACTTGATCTGATGGTACCCTGAGTAGGCATCCAAAAAACTCAACAGCTCGCATCCGGCTGTGGAGTCTATCACTTGGTCGATCCGTGGCAGAGCAAACGGATCCTTTGGGCAGGCCTTGTTCAGGCTGGTGTAGTCTATACACATACGCCACTTCTTATTCTTCTTCAGTACCAGAACTGGGTTGGCAAGCCACTCTGGAAAGAACACTTCCATAATAAAGCCAGCGGCAAGGAGCCGGGCTATCTCTTCTCCTACGATTCTTCGCTTCTCTTCTGACAGTCGGCGGAGGGGTTGCTTGACCGGCTTCGCGTCGGCTCGGACATGTAATTTGTGCTCGGCGAAATTCTTCGGGACACCCGGCCTGTCCTTTGGGGACCATGCAAAAATGTCTCGATTCTCACAGAGGAAGTCGACGAGCTCGCCTTCCTATTTACTGTCCAAGTTCGCCCCAATGACAGCGAACCTCTCCGGATTCTCCGGGTCCAGAGGTATCTTCTTCGTCTCTTTGGCCGGCTGGAAGGAGCCCTGCGCATCACAATCTTTGCGGTTGGGGGACAGGGTCGGCTGCTTGCCGGCCATGGCCACAACCCGCTCCAGCATCTTCTTCTCTTCTGCCACTACGAGGGACTCGGCCAGCCGGCTACTGGCCATGGCACACTCGATGGACTTCTTGTAATCGCCGGCTACCGTGATGATCCCCTTCGAGCTCGACATCTTCATCTTCAGGTAGGCGTAGTGGGGCACAGCCATGAACTTGGCCAGAGCAGGTCGGCCAAGCAAAGCATGATAGGGGCCCTCCAAATCCACTACCTCAAACCAGATCGCTTCTCGGCGAAAATGATCCTTGCCTCCGAAGAGAACATCCATCTTGATCTTGCCGATCGGGGAGCACGACAAGCCGGGGACGATACCTTGGAACACGGTCCGGCTCGGCATGAGCTGCTTCGCCTTGATGTTCAGCTTCTCCATGGTATCGCGGTACAGTATATTGATACTGCTACCGCCATCTATCAGGACGTGGGAGAATCGGGCGGCTCGCCTCTCCGTCGCGAGGGTGACGTCCAAGACCAGTGCATAGGAGCCAGGGGATGGCATCACCTCTGGGTGGTTGGCCTGGCTTCTCTTACCAGTGCATGAACTCGGGAGCGCTAGAGGCGACTGCGTTAACCTCCTGATGCTGGCGGCGCCGACTGCGCTTGTCTTCGGCTTGGCTGGTGAAGACGACGTAGGCGGCGTGCTCTTCAGGGAATTCGTCTTGGATGGCTCCGACTGCCGGCCGAGCCGCCGGCTGTTGGGGGGCTGGAGGCGGCGGGCCGGGAGGCGGAGGCGGCACCAACCCTTCGCCCTTGGAGATTCGCGTGAGCCAGTGGCATTTTCGAGTCGTGTGGTTGGACGGCTTCGCGCCGCTGTGGAACTTGCAAGGGGCGTCGAGAGTTTGCTCGTAAGAGAAAGCCGGCTGCCAAGCCGGCCTGCCACCCTTCTTCTTGGGAGCGGGCCGCTCTTCGGGCTGCTCATCTTCAACTGTGGCCACCTGCCGACTGGTGGAAGGCGGCATTGGGGCCTTGCGCTTGTGGTCGTTCTGGTAAGGGCGCCGATTGGAGTCGCCAGCCGGCGTCTTGGGAGCCGGAGCGAGCACCTTCCCAGAGGCGTCTACTCGGAGCTCGGTCTTCATCGAGGACTCGGCCGTGGCGTACTTGTCCGCGATGATCAGCAGTTCATCGAGGGTAGCCGGCTCATCGCAGAGGAGTCGGTGCTTGAGGAGGGTGCCCTCTCGGCAACCAGCGGTGAAGTACTCGATGGCCTGAACCTCGTGCACCCCCTCGCAGGAGTTGCGGAGCTCGGCCCACCGCGTGAGGTAGTCGCGGGTCGACTCATTGGGCCCTTGGACGCACAGGGAGAGCTGGCGAGGCTTGGGAGGCCGCCTGTACGTACTGGTGAAGTTGCGGACGAAGACTTCCGTGAAGTCCAACCAGCTGTTGATGCTGTAGGGCTTGAGGCTGTTGCGCCAGGTGCGCGCCGTGCCTTGCAGCATGAGGGGGACGTATTTCATGGCTACGCGCCGATTGCCGTTGGCTATGCTGACAGCAGTGGAGTAGTCGATGAGCCAATCTTCCGGCTTCACTGAGCCGTTGTACTTGGGCGTGTCTCTGGGGAGCGAGAACCCTTTAGGGAAGGGCTCGTCGCGGATGCGGGGGCCAAAGCATGGCGGGCCGACATCGTCTTCTTCTTCTAACGCCAAGGATCGAGCAAGGCGGTCGATCCGGTGGCGGGCGTCGTTCTCGCCGACTCCTTCTCGGCGGCCGAGTCAGTCGCCAAGAGTCGGGTGCGTGACGGGTGGCGGGGTGAGGCGTCTCTCTCTTCGAGGCGGGGGAGGAGGCAGGTTTCCTTGGCACTCCACCGCTCGAGGGAGGCCTTCCGCGTCACGCTCGACGGTGATACGAGTCCGGCTGCGGCTAGCAGCCGGCTCCTTGTCTTTTCTCTTGGGGGCGCCGCTCGCAGTCGAAGAGCAGGACGTCGCGGCGTGCTCTCAGCGCGGGGGATGACTATCGGCGCGGGCGCCGGCTTCATGCCGTTCTGCAGCCGCGTCGATCAGCTGCTGGATTCGTCTTGTCATGTAGGGGAGCTCGTCGGCTCCCAGCCCATTTAGCTCTTCGGCGGCCGCCTGAGCGGCTCGCAGATTCTCGAGCGGGGTGGCGTAGACGGGGCGATCTGCCCCCAGCATGCTGGCAATAGCTGCGCCGCGCTTCTGGACGAAGCCGGCTCGACTCGGTCCGCTAGGCGGCGGCATACCGAAGGCGGAGCGGTCGACATCGCGCTGGTGGGCCTCGGCGAGGCGTCTCATGGAGGCTATCTTCTGGCCTTCCGCGACGATGGCGAGGCGGCGTGCCTCCAGGGTCTCGGCGTCGGCGTCGGCCGGGATGGGCACGGATAGGATGTGCATCGCCGCTTGCAGGGCGTCGTGGGCGTTCTCGCCCGAGTTGGCGACGTGGCTGATGACCAACACATTGGTGACAGCGCTGCTGCCACTGTCAGCTCGAGGGAGAGGATCATCGAAGACCACCACGCTGGTGGGGTAGGCGTCAAGCGACGCCATGTCAGAGTCGACGAGCATCGGGTCGGTGGAGCCGACCGACTCCAAGTCTGCAGCAGGCTCGCTGGAGACGTGAAGCTGGTCGAGGAGGCTGACGAGGCGGCTCTCGGGGTAGTCCGTGCCCACGTCGGATGCGGGCTCGTCGGAGATGCGAGGCTCGCCGAGAAGATCGGCGAGGCAGCTTGCCACGCAGGCGTCGTCGACGCCTTGCAGCGCGTCGAGGCAAACGCCATCGGGTGCAGCAGGCTGGCTGCGCTCGTGGGGGAGGAAGAGGGTTCCCGTCCAGAACAGGTCTCCGGACGACGGTGCACCTGGCCCCACGGTGGGCGCCAAATGTCGGATGGTGGGTGCGACATATGCCAACGGATGGCTTATCATAGTGGGTGCCAGTAAGACGTCGCCGGTGCCTGGAAACGGGATGAGGCGAAGACATGCACGCCCGCGAGTCTTACCCAGGTTCGGGGCTCTCCGAGGAGATAACACCCCTAGTGCTGCTCTGCGGGGTCTCCGCATGATCACTAGATCGGAATGAGTAGCTACAAATGCTCCTTGAGCTGTTGGGTTCAAGGGAGAAGAAGAGCAAGGCTAGCTCTTGCTTCCCTCTCTCTTTGGTGTGTGTATAACTCTAAGAAGCCAACCTTTGCATGGGTGTCGCGGGGGGTTTATATAGGCCTACCCCCCGGGGGTACAATTGTAATCCGGCTGGGCGCTGGTCCCAGCCGTCAATGTCTACGCTCGCTGGCTTCTCCGCTGGCCGTTGGGGCCCGCCGACTGGTGGGTCCCGCCGACTGCCGGCCTCTTGGTCGACACGCCGGCCCCACCGCCTAGGGTCTTGTCGGCGGCTGCTTACTGTAGCCTCGCCCCTGATGACGAGGGCTCCGTCGAGGTAAGCGTGGCTACAGTGTGCCGCCTCGAGGGCTCTCACTGTAGCCTTACCTCGTCTTGTCTCCTTAATGTGGCACATGCTTCGAGGGAGGGGGTAGCCGACTTCTGGGGGCCGGCTACGCCCTTGGCCGACTGAGGGAGA
Source organism: Triticum aestivum (assembly GCF_018294505.1). Lineage (NCBI taxonomy): Eukaryota > Viridiplantae > Streptophyta > Magnoliopsida > Poales > Poaceae > Triticum > Triticum aestivum. Next base: position 302,828,173 of record NC_057811.1, on the reverse strand, counting down.
CCGGGCCGCCTTCGCGCCTCTCTCTGGCTGAAGGGGCCCGCCGCCCGTGGGCCGTACTGGCGTCTGTCATGGGTGACGTTGAGGCCAGCATGGCTACAGTGCCGAGCCGGACGGGAGATGGCCGTCCCGTACGGCGTCCTGTGCCCATGCCTGCCTCGGGCTTCGGGGGTAGTGAGCTGCACTGTGGCCACGCCCCGTCTTGTCACCGTTATGTGGGTGTGGTTTTGGTGGGTGCAGTCTTGGAGTCGGCGTTCTTCGTGGCCGGCTCTGGGGAGTCGGGATCCTCTATGGCCGGCTTCCTGGAGTCGGCCACCCCGTGGTTATCTTGGGGGTAGGTTGCTGAGGATGGGTCGCCTTCTGAGAGTCGGCTTCAGAGGTAGCCGGCCGGGGAAGGCGGCCCAATGCTTGAAATACTTGAAGGCCCAAATGGCCTGATAATTTTTGGAATAGCCAGGGGCAGTCGGTTAGGCTACCCGTGGCTATTTACTCCGACAATCAATCAAGCAGGAAGTAGGGTATTAGCTCCATCGAGTGGGCCCGAACCTGGGTAAACATTGTGTCCCCCGCCTCCTGTTACCATCCGCCTTAGACGCACAGTTCGGTAACCCCTACCCAAGATCCGCCGGGTTTGACACCGACATTCGTGCTTTCATTGAGAGTTCCACTGTGCCATCATCATAAGGTTTGATGGCTCGTCTCATTGTCAAGGACAGCATCACCTCTGGGGGAGCCCTGGCTGTAGGCCAAACTCTCCGACTAGGCGGCTTCGTCACGACGGCCCGCTCGGCCGTTGCGCCGACGATGACTTCTCGGGTCATCAAAAACAGCCTCCACGTCGGCTCGGAATTCGCCGAGCAGATGGATCCAATGGAGCTCTCTTCCTTGAACGAGCTCTTGGATCGCATCGCCGCCTTGGGAGTCGCTACGGACTATGATCGGATCAGGCTTAAACCCGACCAAAGGGAGATTAACTCTCCGCCGGTCACCCATCAAATAGCGGTGGTGGAGGAGCAACTCAGCAATTCTTCCTCTATCTTGAGGACAAACTATGTCTGGATTCCCGAGCTCTCCGAGCCGGATACCCGTCTACGGGAGGACATGGCCCAAGCTTTGAACCTAGAATCAGACAGTGGGCCAAACCTATTGGGCAATATCCCGGAGCCCGAACTTCCAAGATCGGAAACTCCTCCGCCCCTGGGTCTCAGATCGGGTCAGGGTTCGGACTTAAATCTACCCACCCACCCAGATATAAGTGATCTCTCCCACATTAGAAAAGAGCCCCAAGAGACAGTACATCACTATTGGGCCAGATTCCTCCTTGTAATGAACAAGCTCAAGGACTATCGCGAGGAAGACGCAATTTCATTCTTTTGCAATAATTCCATGGACAAGGGAATCCTCAACGCCATAAGTCGCCGTGACATAGCACACTTCGCTGACTTGGCGGCCATAATACAGAAGTACTGTGCGATGGAAAGCGCCTAGAAAACCCAAACAAAATTCTGGGATCCTCCGGCTCTCACTAAACCCCACGTCTGAACTAAAAGTTTGTACTCTCATAAGTCACCCAATCCAATTACAAAGAAAAAAAATCCCACTACAGGACGAGGAACCGTATTGGAGGGATGGCTTAATGGGCCATGCAAAATTCACAATATAGAAGATACCATGCCAACACGTAGCCTTAGAGCATGTTGGGTACTCCGGCAGGTGGCCAAGAGCGGTGAGGATATCATCATCAACAATGCAACAGAGCACCATCCTGTGGAAAATAACAATACAGTATTGACAGTCTTTGAGACCTTCGCCTCAAATAATAGGCGTAAGTGAGCACTCCGCAGCCTTGCCGAAGTCTGTCATGTGGCAGCAGTAAATCCATGGAGCGACACGGCTATAACCTTCAATGATAGTGACGAACCTAAATTCCGAACAGCCCGAGCACCAGCCGCCTTGGCACTTAGTCCAATTGTGGACGGCTTCCGGCTTACTAAAGTGCTCATGGACAGTGGCAGCGGATGAAAACTCATCTATGAGGAGACTCTTCGAAAAATGGAAATAGACAGGAGCCGCATTGAGCAAAGCAACACGACCTTCAGAGGGATCATCGCTAGTCGGGAGGCACGATGTGCTGGAAAAATCACACTAGATGTGGTGTTCGGCACGCCGGAGAATTCTAGGTCCGAAGAAATCACATTCCAAGTGGCCCCATTCAGTAGCGGATACCACGCCCTTCTAGGGCGGGAGGCATTCACGATCTTCCAAGCTATACCCCATTACGAGTACATGATGCTCAAAATGCCCGGGCCTAATGGAATTATCACTCTAGCTAGTGATCCGGACATAGCACTCCGCGCCGAAAATAAAACCGCCGCACTAACCCTCGAGGCGTTATCCGAAGCCCTTCCGGCCGAAGAACTAACCACGCTGGGCTCCACAGTGGACAGGGACGACGTGATACTCGAAAAAAGACCCAAGTCCACCTCTTTTAAACCAGCGACGAAATAGTCAAATTCCAAGTCCACCCAACGGACCCTACAAAAACAGCATCCATCTGGGCACAGTTAAACCCCACAGTAGACGCCACACTATGGGAGTTCTTGCGCAAGAATTGGGACATCTTCACCTGGCATCCTTCAGACATGCCAGGAATCCCATGCAGGCTGGCCGAGCATAGCCTCAACATTCTAAAGGGGTTCAAGCCAGTCAAGCAAACTCTCCAGCATTTCTCTGAGCCTAAGCGACAAGCCATGGGAGAGGAGCTAGCCAAGTTACTTGAGGCCGGATTCATTCAAGAAATAAAACATCCGGACTGGCTAGCAAACCTGGTGATGGTACCAAAGAAGGACAACTCCTGGCACCTATGTGTCGATTTCAAGGACCTTAACAAGGCTTGCCCCAAGGATCCCTTCCCCTCCCTCGCATCGATCAAATTATTGACGCTACCGCAGGACACGACTCATTGTGTTTCCTCGACGCATACTCCGGATACCATCAAATTAAGATGGCGGAGTCCAATCAAGCCGCAACGACATTTATCACCCCATACGGCCCCTTCTGTTTTAATACCATGCCTTTCGGGCTAAAGAACGTTGGTGCAACCTATCAACGCATGATTCAGACATGCTTGGAAACACAGATCGGCAAAACAGTGGAGGCATACGTAGACGATGTGGTCATTAAAACCAGACACGTCGAATCCTTAATAGACGACTTGAGGCTCACGTTCGACAATCTCCGAACATACGGCATCAAGCTCAATCCAGAAAAATGCGTCTTCGGCGTGCCCGCCGGAAAGCTCTTAGGCTTCATCGTCTCCAATAGAGGAATTGAAGCAAATCCGGCTAAAATCAGAGCCCTGTCACAGTTGGCTATCCCAACAGGCCTCAAGCAAATCCAGAAACTAACTGGATGTGTGGCTGCCTTAAGCTGCTTTATCTCTCGATTAGAAGAAAAGGCACTACCTCTTTATCGCCTTCTTCGACGCACCGAACACTTCGAGTGGACGGATGCGGCCATAGCCGGATTGGAAGAAATAAAAGTTGTGTTGGCCACCAACTCAATCTTGGCCGCGCCAAATGTCGGCGAACCAATGCTGTTATACATAGCGGCAACACACCAAGTTGTAAGCGCAGTGCTCGTTGTCGAACGAGAGACGGACGGACATAAGTTCCCACTTCAAAAGCCGGTATACTATGTATCCACCGTCCTCACCCCATGCAAATCACAGTACCCACATTATCAAAAGATAGCATACGCTGTCTTCATGGCATCCCGGAAACTACGACACTACTTTCAAGAGTGTTCAATTACGGTGGCCTCTGAAGTACCACTCAACGACATAATAAACAACCGCGATGCCACTGGCCGGATTTCCAAATGGGCCATTGAGCTCCTCCCATTCGACATAATATACAAACCACGGTGAGCCATTAAGTCACAAGTACTGGCGGATTTCGTCGCCGAATGGACAGAAGCCGAACTCCCTAAAGAGTACGCCGCGTACTCCAATTGGATCATGCACTTTGACGGCTCTAAAATGCTGGCTGGTCTGGGGGCTGGCATCGTCCTGACATCCCCCACCAGAGATACAGTCCAATACGTACTCCAAATACTATACACAGACTCCAACAACGCAGCAGAATATGAGGCCCTGTTACATGGTCTCCGGATGGCAGTCTCCATGGGCATTCAATGCCTAGAGGTGCGCGGGGATTCGAACCTCGCAATATCTCAAATAAATGGAGACTTCGACGCCAAGGATCCGAAAATGGCGGCTTACCGCAACGCCGTCCTCAAGATGTCAGCTCGGTTCGAGGGGCTTGAATTCCACCATGTGGTCCGGGAAATAATTTGGCGGCGGATATCCTCGCCCGCATCGGCGCTAAGCACGACCCTGTCCCACCTAATATCTTCTTGGAACGGCTGTCTAAGCCATCTGTGGTATGGGAAGGAGAGACCGGCAATAATAGTCCGGACCCGGCCACAATGCCAGATCCCGAACACTCTGACGTAATCGGAGGCTCAGCCACCGAAATAACACCTTCGGCCCACGTGATTATGGCCGTCATCGCCCCATGTACAGAACCCTTCTTGGCTTACCTAACTAGGCAAGACCTACCCGAGGTCCCAAACGAGGCACGTTGCATTGTGCGGCGGTCTAAAGCCTACAAGGTTCACGAGGGAGAGCTCTATCAGATAAGCGCTACCGGAGTCCTTCAAAGGTGCATCTTCGAAGAGGAAGGACGGCAACTTTTGGCAGAAATTCATGCTGGAGTTGGCGGCCACCACACCGCAGCTCGGGCCCTTGTAAGCACGGCCTTCCGTACAGGTTTCTACTGGCCGACGGCCCGAGCAGATGCACATGACCTCATTCAACGTTGCGTCGGTTGCCAGCTTTTCAGAAACCAAAGCCATATGCCACCTACCGCTCTCCAAACAATCCCCATCACTTGGCCCTTTGCGGTCCGGGGGCTTGATATGGTCGGGCCCCTTAAAGGGGGAAGCCATAAGAAAAAATACCTATTGGTCAAGGTGGATAAATTCACCAAATGGATAGAAGCCAAACCAGTTAAAACGCTTGAATCCGGACCTGTGATAGAATTCATATCCGGGGTTGTACACCGTTATGGCGTTCCCCACAACATCATCACCGATAACGGCTCGAACTTTACAGCCGACGAGGTAAAACTTTGGTGCAGCAACATGGGCATTAAGCTCGACTATGCTTCTGTCTATCACCCGCAAACTAACGGTCAAGTCAAACGAGCAAATGGTCTTATCATGAGCGGCATTAAACCCAGATTAGTGCGATCCTTGAAGGAATCCGATACGCACTAGTTAGAGGAGCTCGACTCCGTACTATGGGGGCTGCGGACCACGCCGAATCGCACTACCAGATACACACCGTTCTTTATGGTGTACGGCGCAGAGGCGGTACTGCCTTGCGACATAATTCATGACTCACCTCGAGTGCGCATGTACGAAGAGAAAGAAGCCGAGCTTGATCGGCAGGACAGTTTGGAGTTATTCTCAAGTTATTCCGGAGTTATTCTCAAGTTCTTTTGAAGTTTGACGTAAGTATGAATTTGATCAGTCAGATGCCTTCTCCAAGATCGTTTTCAAATTCTTTCATGTTCGGGTCAATCTTTTCTCTTTTCATTCTCCCGGAGTATCTCAACAAATTTGGTGTCGTTTCTCGTCGCCTTTCTCATCATTTGAAGACCGAAGAAGAGTTTCTCTTAAATCTTGTTCGTTCTCCCGGAGATTCGCGGTGCTAGCTCGATGTTACCCTATCAAATTGTTTCCAGTCGTGCAAATTCTTTTCACCCATCCGGTGTATTTCAGGAGTTGCTTTCTCTCTCGATCATCCGGAGGCCATATTTTCGGAATATTTCTTCGTTCCAAGTTTTTAGTTCTGTTCGTTCCTATATTTGTACCGGTGCTTCGTTCAAGTATTCTTCAATCAGTTCGCGATCTCTTCGTTCAATTGCTTCTGGATTCCCTCAGGTATTTTTTATGTTTTTTCTAATTCTTCCCGGTGATTCATCCTCTTTTCTTCGTTCGTTTTCATCTGTACGGTGGTTAGTTCAAGATTTCTTTTCTGTTGTTATCGTATCAATTCATTCATTCGTCCAATCCTACCGGTGGCTCATGAAGACCTTCCCAGATTTGGCGCTATATCTCCCCTTAATCTTTGCCCAATGCGAATAAGTGGTATGCAATCCATTGCTTCTCATCAATTTAATTGATGAAGGATAAGCATAACATAATTCTTATTCTTCTTTCTTCAAGTGGATTAATCTCTTCTTTTCGGAGTTGGTTCATCTTATCACATTCTCGGTCTAAAGTGTTGTTCATCCTTATTTCCGGAGTTCCAAGTTTTATCGGTGATCTCGTCTCGAAGCTCCATCCGGATCATCGCAAGGCTAATCTTATTTCTTTTCATCCTACAATTTTATCTCGTCATCCTTTTGTTACCGAAGTTCTTCATGGTGGTCAGTCGGTATTTAATTCATTCTTCAAGTATTCATCAAGGTTCTTGTTGGAGGAGCGCAAGTATTTTTCCTTCTTGCCTCTCAAAGCGCAATTAATTCTCCGTATTCTTTTGAAGTGGAGTGTTGCATTTCTTCGTTCTTCTCAGCTATTTAATCTTTTCCTCTTGTGGTCGGTGATCACCTCATAATTTTGAGATGTTATCCATAAGTCCACGACAAGCTTACTCTTTGCGTTGTTGATTTTTTCAACAACTCCGTTCAATCCCTCCTTCTAAGGATGTTTTCAAACTCAATTGTGGGTAGATGGTATCTTTTTCTTTGTCGTTCCTTTCATTCAACTCTTTCAAGTTTTTCCGGAGGCATTGTGTTGTTCCTCTCGCCAACTCTTTCAACTATGATACAAAAATGACAAATCTCCAAGTTCTGTTAAGAACCAGCAGATAACAGCAACTAGCCCTCTTGCAACAGAGATTTGGGCATCAAGATAACCTCTAATGAACATGGTGCAATTGAACAAAATGTAGAGCATCATGAGACGAACAATTTGACATATTACACGCGCGAAACTGAGCTATATGCAGAGAGTTATGCAATGTTGAACAGGGGCACTTATCGTAAAAATTCAAAGACTTAGGAAAATATCGGGGGTTCTCGGGGTCAACCTGCGCCTTTGACTAGATCGGGATCGACGGCTGTAGCCAAGGTCGGGCTCGCCGGCGACGGGAGAGGAAGGAGAGGAGGCAGCCGGCGTTGGGGAGGCGTGGAGGAGGCGACGGAGCGGGGAGGCGGCGGCGCGGCGGCGGAGGAGGAGGCGCCGGGCG
>NC_057811.1:302813675-302820362 GCF_018294505.1 Triticum aestivum | reverse complement strand
GTCCGGCACGGAGTGGACGCGTCCGGCCGCGGAGAGGAAATTTTTAGGGTTTCGTCTGCGATTCGTTTTTCGGGATGGTCACATATAAATAGGTAGAGGGAGCTAGGAGAGTCCAAATGAGGTCCGGTTTTCGCCCACACGATCGTGATCGAACGCCCTACAACATGGAAGAGAGTTTGGTGGGTTTTGGGCTTGTTTTAGGGGGGTTTTTGCTGCTCACACAAATGGACTTTGCGGATGCCCGGTTAACCGTTGGAGTACCAAACGACCTCCAAATGAAACGAAACTTGACCGGTGGTCTCCGGGTCGTATACCAAGGCCACATGACAAGCCTCGGTCCATTCCGAGAATGTTTGACACCCGCTCACGAAAGAAAACAAGAGGAAATGAGCTACTTTAGAAAGCTTGTCGATGACAACGAAGATAGCATCATTTCCGCGCTTGGACCTTGGAAAACCAGTCACGAAGTCCATTTCGATATGATCAAACTTCCACTCTGGGATAGCAAGAGGTTGGAGGAGACCAGCTGGTCGTTGGTGTTCTTCTTTCACTCTTCGACAGACATCACATTCATTCACGAATTGAGCAATTTCTCGCTTCATTCGAGTCCACCAATATGACTTCTTGAGGTCATGATACATCTTCGTGCTTCCAGGATGAATGGAAAGGAGAGAATTGTGTGCCTCGTTCATAATGACTTTCCTTAGATCACCTTTAGGAACCACAATCCGGTCCTCGAAGAATAAGATGTCTCTGTCATCAATGCGATAGCACTTGTATTTGGAAAGACCCTTGTCGATACCACGTTTCACCTTCTTCACCATGGCATCAAGAAGTTGTGCCTCACGAATTTGATCTTCCAAAGTAGGAGATACTATGAGGTTGGCAAGAAAGCCTTGAGGAACAACTTGGAGATTCAGCTTGTGGAAAGCTTCACAAAGATCCGGTTGGAAAGGCTTGAGAATTAAGCTGTTGCAATAAGCCTTCCTGCTGAAGGCATCTGCAATGACATTGTCCTTGCCTGGAGTATATTCAATACTCGGATTGTACTCTTGAATCATTTCGACCCATTGAGTCTGCCTGAGGTTGAGGTTGGGCTGAGTGAAGATGTACTTGAGACTCTTGTGATCGGTGAAAATGTCCACTTGTCTTCCCAACAAGAGATGTCTCCACGTTATTAATGCATGGACAACGGCCGCCAACTCAAGATCGTGAGTGGGGTAGTTCTTCTCATTGGACTTCAACTGACGACAGGTATAGGCCACAACTTTCTTCTCTTGCATTAACACAGCACCGAGACCTTGGAGAGAAGCATCACAGGAAACTTCAAATGGCTTGGATTCATCAGGAGGAGTTAAGACAGGAGCTGTGACTAGTTTCTCTTTGAGAGTGTTGAAAGCAACGTCACACTCAGGAGACCAGACATACTTCACATGCTTCTGGAGGAGGTTGGAAAGAGGCTTTGCAATCTTAGAGAAATTCTCAACGAATCTTCGGCAATAGCTTGCAAGACCAAGAAAACTGCGGAGCTGCTTGACATTCTGAGGAGGTTCCCAATTCACAATTGCGGACACCTTCTCGGGGTTAACAGCGATGCCCTTGGCAGAGATGATGTGACCAAGGAAAAGAACTTCATCAAGCCAAAACTCACATTTGGAGAACTTCGCATAGAATTGATACTCTCTGAGCTTGTCGAGCACCAATCGCAAATGTTTGGCATGGTCCTTCTTATTCTTGGAGAAGACCAAGATATCATCGAGATACACTAGGACGAATTCATTGGTATAGGGGTTGAAGATGAAATTCATCATCCGAGAGAATACCGGAGGAGCATTGACAAGGCCGAAAGACACGACAGTATATTCATAAGAACCAAAACTTGTTCTGAATGCTGTCTTGGGAATATCTTCTTCACGAATGCGAATCTGATGATAACCCATACGAAGGTCAATCTTGGAGAATACTTTAGCACCTTTGAGTTGCTAGAATAGCTCATTGATGTTGGGAAGTGGATACTTGTTCTTGATTGTCTTCTTGTTCAATGGACGGTAGTCGACACAAAGTCGGTCCGTGCCTTCCTTCTTCTTCACAAAAAGATAACCACAACCCCATGGAGATGAACTCGGTCTGATCAAACCCAGACGCTCTTGTTCATTGAGCTGTTTCTTCAATTCCTTCAGCTTGTTAGGTCCAAGCTTGTATGGACGCTTGCAAACGGGTTCGGTGCCAGGCTCTAGTTCGATAATGAACTCAACTGGCCGATGAGGAGGCATACCCAGAAGTTCTTCTGGAAAGACATCTTGATACTCACAAACGACTGGAATTTGAGAGATGGCATTCAATTCGCCCTTCTCATTGAGAGAAAAAACCCGAATGGTTTCATCACGAGCGGCATAAATAATCACATACTCAGAAGAGTGTGTCAATTGAATTTCCCTGGCTGCACAATCAAGTTGAGGCTTGTGCTTAGAAAGCCAGTCCATCTCGAGAATAAGATCAATATCCGAGTCACCAAGAACAACTGGAGAAGACAGAAATTTATAGTTTCCCATCTTGATGGAAACATCCGGAACCATGGAGATTGCATTCATGAATTGACCCGGAGAGACAACTGATAACGGTCTAGGAAAATCTTGATAAACCAACTCATGCTTAAATGCAAATGGTCTTGATATGAAAGAAAGCGATGCACCAGTATCAAAAAGAACTTTTGCAGGAATATCATTAACAGGAAGATTACCCATTATCACTTCAGTAGATTCCTCCGCTTGAGCTGCATTCATCATGTTCACCTTAGCAGACTTTGGATTATGCTTGACCACTGCATTGCTGGAAGATCTGACAGGAGGAAGAGGCGGAAGGCGCCTTTGGTTGAAGCAATTGTTAGCATAGTGACCTTTCTGCTGACATTTGTTGCAAGTCACCTCTGAGAGTGGACAGTGATAAGGAGCATTGGACTTTGGAGCTTGATTCTGAGACTTGTTCTGATAGCCAGAGTTGGAAGAGTTGGAAGAACCATGGCAACCTTTGTTCTTCTGCTGGTAAGGCTGACGGAACGGAGGAGGAGGAGGCAACCAGAACTTCTGTTGCTTAGCTGCCACAAGTGAGGAAGAAGAAGACTGAACTGCGTCTCTGACTCTTTTCTTAGATGCCTCAAACTTGAGCTGAGCAGCCTCTTGCTTCAGTGCCATATTATAGAATTGATCAAACTGAGTAGGCTCAACAAGAACGAGAGCTAACTGCAGATCCTCTCTAAGGCCACCTCTGAAGTGATAGATCATGCTCTTCTCATCAGGAGCGTCTTGTTTAGCGAAGCGAGCAAGTTTCTGAAACTGGATGTTGAATTGATACACAGACATGTTGCCTTGCTTGAGATTGCGGAACTCCTCACGCTTGCTCTCAACAACACTTTGTGGAATGTGGTGCGCTTTGAAGTCCCGACAGAAGTCAGTCCAAGTGATCACACGACCTCCTCTGGGATCTTTGTATTGCTGAAACCAATCAGCAGCTTGGTCCTTGAGCTGAAAAGAAGCGAACTTGACATAGTCCTCAGGCCTGACATTGCTACATTCAAAATGCTTGTTGATGTCCACGAGCCAATCATCGGCATCCGTGGCCTCGGCATAGCAGCTGAAAGACTTGGGCTGATTTGCGAGAAACTGGTTGAGGGTAGCGAAGTGAGGCTGATTGTTGCCTTGACCTTGATTGCCTTGCCCTTGGGTGCGTTCTTGCAAGAGTTGCAGAATCATCTGAGCATTGGCATTGGTGGCTGCCATGATAGCTTGCCATGCCTCCGGAGGCGGAGGTGGTGGCAGAGGGTTCGCCTGACTCCCTTCATTGCGATCCGGATTCTGACGCGTTGGCGGAGCCATCCTGAAGAGGGTGACATCCGTTAGCATCTTGATAGATAAATAGATAAGTAGATTCAACGGATAGAAATTGCAACATATAGTCTTCACAATAAACATTCGAACGAAGATGAACAAATGAATTCCATAGTAAATCATCACACTTCCATAAGTTGAGAAGCCACTTGAAAAAGATATGGAATCAACATATGACTTCGAAGCAACTAGAATAACACAATTCAAAACAACACAAAGTATTGGCTTGCAGAATAAGCCGGAACAAACATATGATAGAGATTTCGTCCGATGTTTTCGTGGTGGGGCCCACACGGGCTCAATCGTACAACACCATCATGTACAAGGCTGTGCACATGACATACGAAGCGTCCCCGAGTCGGCATAGCCAAGGACTCTTTAAGACACTACGAGACCACTGTCAAACCAACCGTGTACAGGCGGACCACTAAACGTCAAACCCCAATCTCATATCATGCGTCTGTCGGAAAGATATCCTAAGGCTACTTGAATTCCCACTTATAAACTCCCGAAACTTTCTGGTTATGCAATCTGGTGTTGGGGATACAGGGGACACAAAATATATCACCCAAACTAGCAATCCCTAGATCCAGCTGTATCCATCCGTCAACACATAACCAAGAAACCTTCGGAGATCGTTTACCTCAACCTTCGAAAAGCATCCGTTATACAAGTTATGGCAATACTCCCGAACTCCCGCCCCAGTACTGGGTGGTGTCGAGGTGATCTCACCAACAACTGCATAAAAGAGATTTCGATGTCGGCGAAACTCAGGTATTCCAGAACTGCAACGATAAAATTGTGACGACAACACCTCGGAGCTCAACTCCCCGGGACACTGCCACAACCCATAAATGTCAGGAGGCACCAAGAACAATGTTCTCATCACAAAACCATCAGAACGATTCCAAGATACCCGCGTGATCCTAAATTTTTTTTAGTGAAATTTGAGGAGAGAAGAGTCAAAACTTCTACGTCAGGAGACCTCACCAGAGCGACGAAGGGACTGAGAAGTAAAAAGAATCCTACTCTCCGATATATATAATCCTAAGACTCAAAACATTTTTGTTCTAGACTCAACAACGCCAGTGATTCGATCAAGCAGGGGGCTCCTAAGTCGGGGATGGCTCTGATTACCAACTTGTAACGCCCACGATGCGGCTATATCTCCCACGTGTCGAGGCACGACTTAGAGGCATAACCGCATAGTGGTTTTGTCGCAAGAAGGGTCATCTTCACACAATCCCATGTAATGAACAAGAATGGGATAAAGAGTTGGCTTACAATCGCCACTTCACACAATACATAAATATAATTCATACATCATCCAAAATACACACATAGAGCGACTACGGCCAAGATCCAAATGAAAATCAGATAACCCCAAATGCTAGATCCCCGATCGTCCCAACTAGGCTCCACTACTGATCATCAGGAAGAGACACATAGTAACGACCACGTTCCTCGTCGAACTCCCACTTGAGGTCGATCCCATCATCTGCACTGGCATCGTCGGCACCTGCAACTGTTTTGGTAGAATCTGTGAGTCACGAGGACTCAGCAATCTCACACCTGCGAGATCAAGACTATTTAAGCTTAAGGAAAGGATGGTGTAATGAGGTGGAGCTGCAGCAGGCAATAAGCATATATGGTGGCTAACATACGCAAAAGAGAGCGAGAAGAGAAGTAACGGAATGGTCGTCATCTAGCAATGATCAAGAAGTGATCCTGAACTCCTACTTACGTGATCCATAACTCAAACCGTGTTCACCTCCCAGACTCCGCCGAGAAGAGACCATCACGGCTACACACACAGTTGATGTATTTTAATTGGGTCAAGTGACAAGTTCTCTACAACTGGACATTAACAAATTCCCATCTGCCTCATAACCGCAGGCACAGCTTTCGAAAGATAATACCCTGCAGGGGTGTCCCAACTTAGCCCATCATAAGCTCTCACGGTCAACGAAGGATAAACCTTCTCCCAGAAAGACCCGATCAGTCTCGGAATCCCGGTTTACAAGACATTTTGACAATGGTAAAACAAGACCAGCAAAGCCCCCGAATGTGCTGACAAATCCCGATAGGAGCTGCACATATCTCGTTCTCAGGGCACAACGGATGAGCCAGACGTCGGGTTGGCATAGACCCTGGTTGCCTAGGGGGCGCCGGACATCGCTCGGTTTGGGCCAGCACTCGAAGGAGCACTGGTCCGGGGGTTTAAATAAAGATGACCCTCGGGCTCGCGAAAACCCGGGGGAAAAGGATTAGGTGGCATACACCACTGGAAACATGGCATACACCACTGGAAAGATGGCATGGCACACAACAAAACACATGTAGAGCTCATGCCCATAAGATGCACAGATTAAATGATACAAAAATGACAAATCTCCAGGTTCTGTTAAGAACCAGCAGATAACAGCAACTAGCCCTCTTGCAACAGAGATTTGGGCATCAAGATGACCTCTAATGAACATGGTGCAATTGAACAAAATGTAGAGCATCACGAGACGAACAATTTGACGTATTACACGCGCGAAACATAGCTATATGCAGAGAGTTATGCAATGTTGAACAGGGGCACTTATTGTAAAAATTCAAAAACTGGAAAATATCGGGGGTTCTCGGGGTCAACCTGCGCCTTTGACCAGATCAGGATCGAGGGCTGCAGCCGAGGTCGGGCTCGCTGGCGACAGGAGAGGAAGGACCGGAGGCAGCCGGCGTTGGGGAGGCGTGGAGGAGGCGACGGTGCGGGGAGGCGGCGGCGCGGCGGCGGAGGAGGAGGCGCCGGGCGGCGCGG
>NC_057811.1:302760371-302813268 GCF_018294505.1 Triticum aestivum | reverse complement strand
TGGCGGTGGGGGCGGACTGGCTGGGTGCGGCGGCGGGATCCGTCCGGCGCGGCGTGGACGCGTCCGGCCGGGGAGAGGAAATTTTTAGGGCTTCGTCTGCGATTCGTTTTTCGGGAGGGTCACATATAAATAGGTAGAGGGAGCTAGGAGAGTCCAAATGAGGTGCGGTTTTCGCCCACACGATCGTGATCGAACGCCCTACAGCATGGAAGAGAGTTTGGTGGGTTTTGGGCTGGTTTTTAGGGCGGTTTTTGCTGCTCACACAAATGGACTTTGCGGATGCCCGGTTAACCGTTGGAGTACCAAACGACCTCCAAATGGAACGAAACTTGACCGGTGGTCTCCGGGTGGTATACCAAGGCCACATGACAAGCCTCGGTCCATTCCGAGAATGTTTGACACCCGCTCACGAAAGAAAACAAGAGGGATGCACCGAAGGAGATGGGAGCGCCGGATTGCAAAACGGAAAACGGGGAAAATGCTCGGATGCATGAGACGAACACGTATGCAAATGCAATGCACATGATGACATGATATGAAAAGCATGACATGAACAAAATGCAAAACGAAAGAGAAAACCCGACCACGAAGGGAATATCATAACGCATAGCCGAAAATGGCAAGAGTTGGAGTTACAAATATGGAAAGTTACATGCGGGGTGTTACACCGACCAAGTTCAAGCCAGAGATGCCGCCGCGTTACAACGGCACGGCAGAACCGTCGCCGTTCCTGCTGGCGTACGAGGAGGCTGTCCTTGAGGCCGGAGGCGACGACAAGATCATGGCCAACTGGTTCCCCATGGCCCTCGCCGGCGAGCCACACGCCTGGCTGCTCAACCTCCCTAGATCCACGGTGGCGTCCTGGGGGGAGCTTTGCGACCTCTTCGCTGCTTGCTACGCGGTGCCAGCGCGCCGCGCAGTAGCGGCCCTACTGGGCGGCTCTAAAGCACCACCTTCAGATCACCATGTCAAACCGTTCCTCCGTCAGATTGGGGCCACCTCCAAGCGCCCGGGGGCTCCAGCGGGTTGGGCTGCGCTAGAGGCCGACCTCACTTTCGGCTCAGAAGTCCACCCCGACTCCACCGCCGGCTCGGGCATGCTCCCAATGCTCTGCATGCCCACCATCTGCAACGTGGCTGTTACCAAGACCCTCATCGATGGCGGTGCCGGCCACAACTTGCTCTCCGTAGAAGCCTTCAGCCTTCTACATGTGTCGCTCGAGCAGCTCAGCCTCAGCAAGCCCTTCTCAGGAGTTGGTGGTGGAGCTGCCCACTCTCTGGGGTAGATCCGCCTCCCCGTCACCTTCGGCACATGCGACAACTACCGCACCGAGCTGGTAGACTTCGACATCGCCCGCATCGGTCTCCCGTAAAACGCCATCCTCGGGTACCTAGCTCTCGCTCAATTCATGGCGGTGACTCACCCGGCCTAAAACCTCATGAAGATGCCTGGGAGCAAAGGTGTCATGGAATTGTCACGGCAGATGTCCACAAGCTAGGACTTAGTCGTGGAGCCATCGCAACTAGGAAGCTTAAAGGGGTTAAGCGGGACAAGGAACATGAGGGTTATACTGGTTCGGCCCCTTACGGTGAAGGTAAAAGCCTACGTCTAGTTGAGGTGGTATTGATTAGGGTTTCGATGAGCAGGGAGCTTGATTGCTATGCCTGGCTCTCGATCAGATCTTTCTTGTCCTAAACGGCCGCCGGGTCGTCCCTTTATATAGAGAGGTTGACGCCCAACGGCTCTCAGAGTCCCGGCCAGCTAATAACAGTGTCCGGCTCGAACTCTTATCTATTCTTGCCTTACACTACAAGTTTTATCCTAATGGCGGCTAATGCTACGGGCCTTAAGCCATCGCT
The DNA here is from genome assembly GCF_018294505.1 of Triticum aestivum. Classification (NCBI taxonomy): domain Eukaryota; kingdom Viridiplantae; phylum Streptophyta; class Magnoliopsida; order Poales; family Poaceae; genus Triticum; species Triticum aestivum. Next base: position 302,811,409 of record NC_057811.1, on the reverse strand, counting down.
AGACTTTGGGCCCGTTACTGACCCGCCGTCTTCCTCTTTGGTACCGGGCTTCGCGTAGTAACCATTATGGGTAACCCGGCCCCTCCTGGGCGGGTGACTCCAACGGTTATATCCTCAACATTAGGCCCCAGATTGATTTGAGCCGGCTCATGTCAATCTTCAATCCTTTCGACAGAAAATCTCCGGCTTACAATTTGTGTGAAGGCTATAACCCGCTGTGACGTCATCTTCTGGATTCCGGGTAACCCGCCATGACGTCATCTTCCATTAAGTCCATTTTTTACTCCACCATATTCGCAACGGATCTTATCTTTAACTACCGTCCTGAAAATCGAGGCGTTTATATAGCAAGATAACCACGCCGTGGCCTCCTCATTTCTCGCGCCCACTTATGAGCCTCACCTTATAAATAGCCCGGCCCATGAGCCTCTGGTCGCTCGTCGCCTCTATCTTCTTCCTCCTCTCGCCTACTGTGCTCTCGCCCGAGCTCCGCCGCCGCCGTCGCGGATCTCCTCATCCTCACCAACTCCGGCCGCTGCATCAACCTATTGTGTCCAGAGAAAACGGCGGCGACCTTCGCGACTCACCAGCACCCGTAAGCCCTCGCCACTCCATAGAGTAGATCCACATTAGGTTCTTTGTTGTTCTTCGCCGTTCCTCGCGAGTTCTCGGTAGATTTCATTTTTACCACCTTTCTTGATCTTTAGACTGTATAGAACTGTTGCGGTAGTTGTTTCACGCATGTTTCCAATGTACATAGATCCCTTCTCACTGCATAAAGGCTCCGTTCGAACTTATGAACTTCCTCTGCGTCTGTTTTAGGTCTAAAAACCTTTCTCTTTAGTCGACCGTTTTGATCCAAAATAATTACTGCGATCTTTGAAACTTATTTTCACCACACTTAGTAAAAAACTGCATCTACTGAGCTATGGCGGCTTACATTTCCGGCTCAAAAGAAGCAACGCGCCGTAAACTTTGCCGGTTCATTTATGATAAAGCTGTAGACAATTTGAATTACTCTCGCTACCTTCAGCGGCTTAGATAACCCGATGCACTTAGCCATATGTCATTAGGCCCCTCCATAAGCCGCCATTTTAAACATTGAACTGTAAATCTCCTCTGGCTTATAATTGACCCGGATATGTCCTTTTATCTTAGGCTTCCGTCCTTCACCATGCCTCCCAAAGCTCCCAAAGCACCCATCACGTGCAACTGGCTGAGGTCCAACGTCACTGATGAAACCTTAGCGGACTTTGTGAAGACGGGCTACCTGCCCAAAAAGGATGTCATATCCTACCGTGTCCCTGACCCGTCAGAGGAGAGACCACAACCAAAGGATGGTGAAGTGGTAATATTTGCGGATCACATGAGCCGGGGCTTCGCACCGCCCAGCTCAAAGTTCTTTAGGGATGTGCTGAATTTCTTTGATCTGCGGCCACAAGACATAGGACACAATTCGGTGTCGAATATATGCAACTTCCAAGTATTCTGCGAAGTCTACTTTGGAGAAGAGCCCAGCCTTCTGCTTTTTAGTGAGCTATTCTATTTGAACTGCCAGAATGAGTGCGCCAACGGACTGAGCCTGGAACTTGGTGGAATCTCCATTCAACGCCGGAGAGACTGCCTCTTTCCTTACGCTGAGCTGCCCAGCCATCCAAAGGACTGGAACCAGACGTGGTCTTACTGCCAGGACACGTCTCCGGCTGACGAGAGCCCTCTGCCCGGCTTTCGTGCCGTGCGTCTGGAACCAAACCACCCTCTGCCCGACAAACTATCTCAGGCGGAGCGTCAAGCTCTGATCCCCACCATCAACAAGATCAAGGCTCTGCTGGGCAACGGCCTCAACGGCATTGATCTGGTCCGGGTTTGGATCTCCTGGCGGGTGATCCCCTTGAGCCGCCGCCCCGGCTTAATGTGCGATTACACGGGCCGGAAAGATGACCCCCTGCGACATAGCCGCAACGATCTTCCTGAAGACATTGTTGAAGAGATGACCAAGGCCCTCTTGAATGAGAGCTTGGCAGACTGCGGGAGGACCGGCTTAAGCCCCTTCTGCAAGACCAACCCGGCCCCAGCGGTAAGCCACTGATCTGAACAGCATATTTTCTCCTTTAGATAGTTTTCATCTGATCCTTAAGAAATCTTCATTGTATTTTTCAGGCCGATGATAAATTCTGGAAGGTCAAGTATGACCATGAGGCGGCCAAGAAGGCCAGGAAGGCTAAGAAAGCCGCCAGGAGAGCCGCTCCCCGCAAGAAGGGAAGCAGACCTACTGCCTTAGAGCTGCTTCAACTAAGTGACAGCTCCGAGTCAGAGGTAACCCCTGAACCTGTAAGATCTTGTTGCATTTCTTGTTTATTCCTGTCCGCCTTATTGATACTGATTATCAGCAGGATGACACCGGAGCAAGTAACCCGGTGACTGAAGAGGTAATGACACTTTCCTCCGACTCGGAGCCCTTGCCAAGGCTGAAAGTCCGAAGAGTAACCGGAAAGTAAGATTTTCACATCCTTTAGCTTATCAAGATCCTCAATTTCTTTTGAAGCAACAGATTCATGAGAGCCGGCGGCACACCCGGACCAACAAGGATGCTGACCTCTCCTCCGGTTTACCTGAGGCGTCAAGGAAGCGCCGGACCGAGGTTATCTCCAACTTATATCCTTTTCATCCTTTGGCGGGTGTTATACGTCAACCGCTCAATTCTTCTGATTCGAATTATCAGGAAACTTCACCCTCCTCTGGCGACTCTATGCAATCGAACCTACCGGCTTTCAAGACTGTACCCGGGTAATGATGATCATCTCTTGTTGTGCTCATCTTTACTCATACTTTTGTACTAACCTTGTGTCCTTTCAGTGCTCAAGCAAAGCTCAGTAAAAGAGCAAAGAAGAATAAGCCGGTCGAAGAGCCGGTCTTGCCTGAGCCGGAGGGTTCAGCTCAAGAGCCGCCAGCTGCCTCTGCTCCTGAAGCCACCATTCCAACCGATGAGCCAGCCATGGAGACTTCCACCAACCCGGATATCTCCAGCCCGGCTCAGCCAGCCGATGACCCGGACGTGGTAATCACCTGGATGGAGTTTGTCGAGCCGGGGAGACCCACTGCGCTGGCTAAGTGCTCTGCGAAGGAAGAATTGCTAGAGCGCCACCAGGCCAAGCTTTACATCACCAACTACGCCAACCTGAGCATTGGAGAGATCGTCTCCGGCTATGTCAACCAAGTGCACAGCAGCCGGGACTTGGAGATTGACATGGTAAAACAGATACAACAGAAGCTGAGGTACCACTCTATTGTTTACTGTATAATCATCTTTAGCATACTCTAGCCCCCAAGTCTACGACTTATGATAGAATATGTTGTAGACTTAATTTCCGGCTTACTCTCATGAACCGGTAATTTTGTAAATAGAAACTTTCAACATGCATTAGCCCCCAAGTGCCAAGTGTCTTTGCTTGGAAAGTTCTTGGGACTTTTAAAATTGCATAATAATTATTCATACTATAACCCGGAAATTATATAGGCTGCTTGCAAGAAGTTTGAGGCTGATATCTCTGATCTGAAGAACCGCCTGAAGACTCAGGAAACTGAGACCCAGAAGGCCAACGCCAAATTTGAATCCAGCATTGCGGCTCAAGAGATGCTGAAGAAAAAGTTTGAAGCTGAAAGGAAGACTTGGGCCGAAGAGAAGGCTGCTCTTGTAAGCCGGGCCGAACAGGCGGAGAAGACTCTGACGGAGAGAACCGCCGAACTTTCCGGCTTAAAACGCCATGTGTCATAAATGGTCGCCGCAATCTTTGGTAAGTCCTTCTGCCGGCTTTGAGCAAGTTTACAGTCTTTATGTCCGATAACTCCATCCTTGATAACGGCTTATCTTACCTTGTTAAACAGGTCCAAGAAGCGCCAACCTCAATCAGAACGTGCTGACCAAGCTGAAGGCCGTGTACACCCTGGTGGAGCAACTCTACACCGGGTCACAACGCGCTTTGGCCGTGGTGGCCCTATCCAATGAGGTTCCGACTCATCTGGCGGAAGTGCTTCGCCGGCTTGCCGTTCTTCCTCAGCGTGTCCAAGAGCTGCGACGGGCCTCTGCAAGAGCCGGAGCCATAGCTGCTCTGAGCCGGGCCAAGGCGTTCCTTCCAGAGCTAGACCCGGCTGATATTGCACTTGGTTACCGCAGCCTGAAGGAAGACGGCACCCCCTTCGATCAAAAAGATTTCACTGCCTGCGTGAAGATCGTGCGTCCGGTGGCCACCCTTATTGGGAATGACACCGATCTGACCAAGTACCAGCCGGGCTACGACGCAGAAAATTAGAGGATCCCCACTCCGCGTTATGAAGCCATCAGCTTGGTCCCGCCGACTCATAAGCACACCTTTGCCCCAGACATTAACCCGGCCGGGTTAATTGACGAGGAGGCTCAATTTGAAGCTCCGAGCGGCATTGACTGGAAATCGTCAACCTTCCAGGTCATAGGAGCAGCCGGAGGTGCGGAGAGGGATGAGCCGGAAGCTTCAACCCCACAAGCATCTTGACTTGTAGGCGGCTCATGACTACACCTTAAAACAATGCCTCATCTTTTGGACTCGGGGAGTCTTGTAATAGAGTAGGATCAACATTTTAACTTTGTCGTGTCATCGTGCACCTGTTGAATGCTTAACTCCATGGAAGTTGCTTCCCTATATTCCTCCGGCTCATAATGGATCATTCATTTTCCTTAAGCTCAAATAGTTGTCTTTAACTATCCTGCATAGAAAAACAAATCACAAGTCTCTAGGCGGCTTACCGCACTGAGAATCATAGCCTCATACATATAACCCGGAATATAAATCTAAGTCACGAAAGACTGGTCCTCAATTATGTCCTTGATATAACCGTAATAACACACTTACAGGCCTCAACTCCGGTTTACCAGTCTTGATAACGCTGATTGTGTGCGACTAGCACTGTGAATCAAAGTTAAGCCGGCGGGGTGAGAACCGCTGCCCACACTATTGAGACAATCAGAAGAACCCGTTGTAAATCAGAAAAACTTAGGGGCTTCCGGTTCGAATACGACCAGAGACCCGTCCCAAAGGGGTTATGATAAGATTCGAATGCGATCATATAGCCCCCAATGGGTTTGGCGATGCCAATCAAGAGGGTACCAACAGCTATGTTCTCTTTGGTTCGAATACGACCCATGTTTGAACAGGAAGCCCCCAAATGACCTTAAAAGTTGTTTAACGACGCTGATTCGAATACGATCCACGTCGGTTCCCAAAAGGGGTTAAGCCATGATTCAAATATGATCAAGGAAACTCCTCGATGGGCTCGGCAATGTGCCAATCAAGTGGGTATCGACAGCTATGTTCTCTTTGGTTCGAATACGACCTATGTTTGAACAGGAAGCCCCCAAGTGATTATATTACGTACGGCTAGATTCGAATACGATCATAAGCCGGATCCACCTCCAAGTTATCATGTGATCTTGTAATGGAAACAACACATTTACCTTTGGAGGAGAAAAAGGACACATGTCCTGCTTTATTGCTTATCGTAATATATACATGGCTTATAGAAATATGTACATTACGAGAGCCGGTGGCTCAAGTGTAATAAGGCCGAAGCTGAGCTATGTTCCACGGCCGACGGGTCTCTTCCTCCGACTTACGTGAATCTTTGTGCTCCCGAATGTCAATGAGGTAATATGACCCGTTGTGCAAGTTCTTGCTGACCACAAAGGGTCCTTCCCAAGGTGGGGATAGCTTGTGCGCATCTGTTTGATCTTGGATGAGCCAGAGCACCAGATCACCTTCCTGGAAGACCCGGGACTTAACCCGGCGATTGTGATAACGGCGCAGGTCTTGTTGGTAAATCGCTGATCGAGCTGCTGCCACATCACGCTGTTCGTCCAACAAGTCAAGAGCATCTTGGCGCACCTGTTCATTATCCGCCTCAACATAAGCCGCCACTCGAGGCGAGTCATGACGGATGTCACTGGGGAGGACTGCTTCCGCTCCATAAACCATGAAGAAAGGCGTGAAACCCGTAGACCTGTTAGGAGTAGTATTGATGCTCCATAACACGGAGGGTAACTCCTCCACCCAACAACCCGGCGTCCGTTGCAAAGGGACCAAAAGCCGGGGCTTGATGCCTTTCAGAATCTCCTAATTAGCCCTCTCAGCTTGACCATTGGATTGAGGGTGAGCCACTGATGAAACATCAAGTCGAATATGCTCTCGTTGACAAAACTCCTCCATAGCGCCTTTAGATAGATTGGTGCCATTGTCAGTTATAATGTTGTGTGGAAAGCCAAAGCGAAATATCACCTTTTTCATGAATTGAACCGTCGTGGCTGCGTCACACTTACTAACTGGCTCTGCCTCAACCCACTTTGTGAACTTGTCAACTGCCACCAAGAGGTGGGTCTTTTTATCCTTGGACCTTTTAAAAGGCCCAACCATGTCAAGCCCCCAGACCGCAAATGGCCAAGTGATTGGTATCATCCTCAGCTCCTGAGCCGGCACATGAGCCCGTCGTGAGAACCTCTGACAACCATCACATTTACTGACCAAGTCCTCTGCATCAGCATGAGCCGTCAGCCAATAAAAACCATGTCACATCCAAGCTAGTTCATGCATTAGAGTGTTGCATCATGTCTACTTTCCACCGAAACTTGAAATGGGGATGCCAGATACCCCCGGCACCCCCCTGAACACAACTAGGGTTTACTAAAATCCTTTTCAATGAACCTGAAATGCCCTCCATAAATGTTCACCATCTTTGGTCCTGGCTAAAACCTCTGCCAAAAATGGTTTCATATTTTTGGAGGCTATTCTAGATTTTTTGCACCAAGCCATAAGTATTTGCATTTGGGCAATTTAAATCCTATAAATATTTTAAAATGCCCAAATTATCTTGAAGGTATTTTTAGGCTGTTGAGAATATTTTCAAAGGTGCCTCTGAATATTTTCAGGTTTTTCCTAAATGGAATAGTATTTCTACTATTTCAAAACACAGAACAGAAACAAATAAAAAAAGGAAAACAGAAAGCAGAGAAGAAACTTACCTGGCAGCCCAACACTGTGTTGGCCCATGGCCAGTCAGCTGCTTGCTCCCGCCAGAGCAGGCAGAGAGGTGACGCCGGCGTGCGCGAGCTCGCCACGGCACCACCTGCTTGCCGCCTCGCCCGTGGACGAGCTGGACGACCTCCACGTCGTGCCCCCGAGCCCCTGGACAGCACCATTCGCCCCCTGCACCTCTCCCTCGCCTTCCTCCACCATGGCCGACGCAGCCGCTGCCACCTCGCCGACGTAGCCGTAGCCACCGCCGTCTCCGCGTCACCTGACCGTGTCCAGCAGCTCCGCCGTCGCCTTCTCCTTCGAGCAAGTCGGGCCCCGAGCGCTCGCTTGCCCCGAAGCCACTGCTCCGACCTCGCCTTCACCGCCCATCACCGGAGATCCCCTTCGCCGTCACCACCGTAGCAGTTCGTCCCCGACAGCGCCGCCTAGCTCATCGTCCTTGTCGTGAGCTTCTGCCCCTTCCCCTTCCTCTCATTCTTGCTACCGCCCTCTGCCTCGACCGCAACAAGCAGCACCGCACGCGCCGCCGCGGAGCTCGTCGCCGACGATGCTCCGGCCACCCAACGGGCACGCCACCATGCCCAACGAGTTCACCTCGTCACGTAGGCCACGTAGGACCTGGCCTTGAGCCTCCAAGAGCACCACAACGACGGGTCTGACCTCACCCGTACCCCGGCAGCCGCACAACTCGTCGCCGGCGTCATTTCCGGCGACTCCGAGCTTAACCTCCACCACCAATCAACGCGGGTTGCTCTCAGCTACGCGTAGGTGCCCTCCGCCGCCCCTTTGGTCGCCGGAGGAGGAATCCGCAGCCTCCGCCGCGTCTGGACGTCGCCGGCGGCTAAACGCCGGCGAGTCAGCGTGGTTTGACCACGGGTTTGACTCCCCAGAGTCACTGACAGTGGGGCCCGCCTGCTCATTAACCTGAGTTAGAGTTAAATTAATTCTAACTAGTTTAACTAACTAACAGTGACACTGACACAGGGGACCCACCGTTCAGGTTTGACCAGGACCGCCCAGTTGACTTGCTGACGTCATCATGACACACTGCTGATGCAATAAGTAACTTAATTACTGGAATTATTCTTATACAGGAAATTCCAGAAAATATCATAAACTTCAAAAAATCATAGAAAATAATCTATAGCTCAGAATGGAAAGATTTATATATGAAAAATGATCAGAAAAATCCATTCTATCCATCTGTACTGGTTTCATGCATGTTTAAGCAAATTAACCTGCTGTTTAATGCAGAACAAGATAAAGCACTAATAAGGGCCACATATGAACTTGGAATTTGAATCTTTGATTCAAAATAGTCCAAACCCATCTGGCCTTAGTTGCATTAGCCCAATACATCCATTTTGCCATGTCTCATGCATGCATCATATTGTTGCATTTTGCTTGATGTTGATTGTGCCTCGATGTGTTCTTCGTGGTAGGTTCTGCCTCCGAGGATATTCACGAGTATCCAACTGAAGGGCAGTATTCCACCACCACTCCGTCAGGCAAGCAACCCATTGATTATTTCGATACAAACCCATCTTCTCGCTTCTGCTCTCATTTACTGCATTAATACAACGCGATTCAAACTGTTGTGTGTTGCGGTAGTTGAACCCACTTTCCTTTGCATGACCTGTCATTGCCACAGTAACTAGATGAAACCCACTAGCATGTGTAGGAGTTGATTGAGCCATGTTGTGTTCCTACAATGCTATGCTTGCTACGCTTAGAGTCGTGTCAGGTCTGGCTCATCAGGGTGATGAACTAGAGTGAAAGCGTGTGTCGGTAATGAGAGTGAGGTGTTGAACACGTTTTGGTAAAGGTATCGATGAGAGGCCATGTAGGAGTACATGGTGGGTTGTTTCATTGAGACCGTCCCTAAGAACTGAGATCTGTATGCGTGATTTAAGATTCAGCTACTACCACGCATTGGGCCCGAAACCAATGGACCCCCTCGGCTTCTTAATCACCCTTGTCCACTGTCCAGGAGTTGCACGTAGTTTCTGGTGTTTGTAGTAAGCTGGAGGCCGTGGACAGCGCTGACCAAGGGGTGGGCTGTGATGCGGTAGGCTCGTGGCACGGTGTACCGAGTCGCCTGTTTGGTGTCCGGGAACCCTGCACACATCGTTTGGGGCCGTATGTGGAAACCTCGGCCGGACTCCCTGCGGATGGAACCTGAATAGGCGATAAACCTGGACTAGAGACTTGAGTGTTTGGGTAAGCTGTGGCCGACACCCACGTTGGGCTTCCGCTTGAAGGTTGCCGAGTACACGTCGTGTGACGACGGTAAGTGGTGAGAGCGTTTGTGACGAAGTACACCCCTGCAGGGTATAAAACTATTCGAATAGCCGCGTCCGCGGTAAAGGACTACTTGGTCGCTTATGCAGTTCATAGACAAGTAAATGGATACTACTAAAAGCCTCAAGATAAGTGTGAGTACCGCGGATGGCTCTCTCGTAGGTTGACGAGGGAGGACCCACGGTGGAGTATTGAGATGGTGATTAGTGGACTTGTGTGCGAAAACTATTTCACAAGTGGTGTCTCGTAGGATAGCTTAGCCAAGAGTCAAAGCTGGCTTGCTGCAATAACTCCACTACCTTCTTGAGAATGTACATGTATAGTAGGATATGTTGTAAGACTTGCTGAGTACCTTTGTACTCATGTTGCTTCAATTACTGTTTTCAGATGACAACACCGCCCCTTCCGATGGGTTCTATGTAGAACTCGACGACGACGAGTGACTTGCCACCCAGGTGGTGATCTAAGCTTGTGAAGGGCCTACGTAGATAGACAGGCTTCATCAAGCCTTCTTTCTTTCTAGTGTCTGTACCCAGACAAGTTGCTTCCGCATGTGCTTGTATGATTGTATGACTTGATTGTCGGGTCATGTGACCCCTATCTGTATGAACATGTTATGTATGGCTCTCCGGAGCCCTTTAAATAATGTACTTGAGTTGTAGAGTTTTGTTGTGATGCCATGTTGTATTTACACATATCGAGCATATTGTGTGTATGATTGAAATGCTTGGTATGTGTGGGATCCGACAATCTAGTTGTTTATCCTTGGCAGCCTCTCTTATGGGGAAATGTATTCTAGTGCCTCCTTGAGCCATAGTAGTCCGCTACAGCCTGGTTCACCGGAGTCCTGCTAGCCCAGCACTACTGCTCTGGACACTTGACTGGCCGGCATGTGTTTCACATCGTTCCTGTGTCTGTCCCTTCGGGGAAATGTCACGCGGTGACATCCGGAGTCCTGCCTAGCCTGCTACAGCCCGGGTTCCCGGAGTCCTGTTAGCCCAGTGCTACAGCCCGGATTCACACGGTGCTGACTGACACGTTCGATGTTGATTCATGTATGCCTGTCCCCATACGTTAGTGCCGCTTTGGGTTCACAACTAGCCATGTCGGCCCGGGTTCTCTGTCATATGGATGCTAGCGACATTGTCATATACGTGAGCCAAAAGGCGCAAATGGTCCCGGGCCATGGTAAGGCGACACCCGTGGGAGTACCGTGCGTGAGGCCGCAAAGTGATATGAGGTGTTACAGGCTAGATCGGTGTGACTTAGAACCGGGGTCCTGACAGCGTTGGCATCAGAGCCGGACTGCCTGTAGGTGCGTTAAGCCAAACTGGTCGATGTCGAGTCTAGAAATGCTTTAGTTATATGTAGGGGAATTGATCGTGGGAGGGAACGTAAGGCGCTTTTACTCCTTTACCTTATGCCGTCTGATATGAGTCGTTCTCTTCTCATTCTACGTGGGTTAGGGACTAGGCTCTCTTCTCTCTATCAGGTTCACGTGTTACTAATCCGTAGTAACTTATAGGATTGTTGGTTCCATGCTTCAGTTCAGTTTCTACTACCTTTAGTATGTTGTTGGTTGAATCAGAACCTTGATACGATATTGTTGAGTGGTTTTGCAAACTATTGCGAATGTCTCAAATCTTTTTCCGAGCATTTACAGCCGTTATGCTGTCCGAATTATCCTAGAAATTCTAATACCTTTGCATTATTTCGTGCTTTCAGATGGCCACCCGTTCCCAAAATCAAGTGGTTCGTCTGACCCGGTGCCTCGATGTACCTGGCCACACGGCCATGCTGGTCCGAGTGATGGTTGAGACAGGCTATCGTTGGTATCCCGAGTATACCGTCGAGGAGCAGTTTCGAGACTTTAATCAAAGCCAATACTTTTGCACAGTCAGGATTTACCCTTCCTATCCTGGATCCACTGAACCCCTCCATTGCTCTTATGGACTTGGGGTTACCATCGAGATGTCCGTGCAGGACGCAGCTTACTCGATGACGACTATCATACGAGCCAGAACTGCCTTGCTTCAGAACACTGACTTCCGTTATATGCCAGCATCACTCCCTGGGGCACAAGGGTACTATCAGGCTATTTACTGTGATCCTACCCATGAGGATTCCCTACTCCGCACCACCACCGAGATGCTTGAGGACAAGGACCGTGAGAATCGTGCCTTGCGAATGGAGCTCTTTAATGCTCGTTCTGATCACTGGGCCACTCTGACACGGTTTGCACCTGCCATGCAGGCTGGGTATATGGACATGAGGGACTTGTACCCCGTGCGGTCTGGTCTGCCAGATTGTATGGAATGGCGTGATGTAGGAGGCATCACCCCTCCTCGTGGACCCCGTCTGCCACCGTTTGTTGGACCAAGGCCACACCCGAGTCCTCATGGACCGCAAGCTCCACAGGACCGACTGTTTCCAGATGATCATGTTCAGCTCCCAGGACATGGTGGTGATTTCTATAAAGATTACTACGGAGACGTCTGAGTTGGTGGTAGTTCCACTAGTATTGTAACAGTTGTATTCTCCACAGTCCTGCGTGTCTTGTGGGATACGACTTGGTGTGTATCATGTTCCGGAGGTGTAGAAAAATAATGTATAGGAGCTTGGAATGCCTCTGATGAGATGTATCGTCTTTCATCGTAGCTGCACTCCAACCTGGGCTTGTACTAAACTATGTATGGTGTGTATGACCGTTGGTATATATATGTCAGTTTCTATATTACCATGTCATACTGATGATCATCTCTGCATTCCGTGTTATCCATTACATTCCGCATTTCCTTGCCAAGATTTAGCCATCCTTGTCTAAACCGTTGTCTTGTTTCTCCTAGGATGGTCAACACCCGCAACAACCCTGCTGTCCAGGCGCAGGGTGAAGCAAATGCAGTTAGGGGGGAGAATCTACCTCAACCGCCTTCTCTGGCCGAAGTCATGCTGGAGGCGGAAAGAAACAAGCGTGAGACTAACCGCTTGCTAGAGCGAATTGAGCAGAATACTACACGTCATCAGAGGAACGACTTGGTGTCCATCAATGACTTTATCAAGTTGTACCACCGAAGTTTAACCATTCCGTCGAGCCCCTCGATGCGGATGATTGGCTTCGCAGCATCACCCATAAGCTACGTTCTGCCAACATAGCCGAAGCTGATAAGGTTACCTACGCTGCCTATCACCTCGAAGGCCCTGCTAGCCTTTGGTGGGAAAACTTTGAGGCTATGTGCCAAGCCGGCCAAATCACTACTTGGGCTGAATTCAGTGAGGCTTTCCGTGAGCATCACATTCCGGAGGGTCTCATAGATCGTAAGCGGGAAGAATTCTGCAACTTCACCCAAGGCAGACTGACTGTGGATGCATACAGCCGTGAGTTTGGAAATCTAGCACGCTATGCTCCTGAAGAGGTATCCACCGACGCCAAGAAGCAGGCAAGGTTCCGCAAGGGACTTAGCCCCGAGCTTTGCCGTGATCTTCGTCTGCACGAGTGCACCACCTTCCAGAAGTTGGTCAATAAGGCCATCAGTGCTGAGACAGGTCAGACTGACTATGACGCTTCACGGAAGCACCCTCGCGATTTTGGTTCCTCATCCGGCTCCGGATCTCAGAAGCGCCGGGTCTGGATTCCAAACACTGCTCTGCCACCTAGGTTCACTCCGAGGCCATCCTTTGAGGCACCTCGCCCCAACCAGCAGTATGCACCGCCCAAGGTCTATGGTGGCCCCGCTGCTAATGCTGCCCCACGCCCCAATGTTGTGACATGCTTCAAGTGTGGAGAAACGGGTCACTATTTGCGTGAGTGCCCCCGGAACAACCTCAGTCAACCTGGACAGTCCGTTGGCTGTGGTAAGCCAGCAGGAAAGACTTACTACGCCAAGCCAGCCACCACTGCACGTGGCCATGTCAACTACGTTTCAGCTGAAGAAACTCATGAGGATCCCAACATCGTCCTTGGTACGCTCCTTGTTAATTGCCATCTGGCAACTGTTCTTTTCGATACTGGAGCATCTCATTCATTTATCTCTGAGAGCTATGCTCGATTGCACAACACCACATTTTGTGACATGCCCACCTCCATGGTAATTCAAACCCTTGGTTCTAAGTGGCAAACATCTAGGATAAGCCATGGAAATGAAATTCTTGTCGACAGATTGGTCTTCCTTGCATCACTAATAGCTCTCAAGTCCTCGGACATAAACATCATCTTGGGTATGTACTGGATGTCAGCCCATTATGCTAAGATTGATTGCTCTACTAGAACTGTTCAACTTACACATCCGTCGGGCAAGACAGTCAATGTTTTGACCCGAGTGTCTAAGCGTCAGCTTTACTCATTAAATGCCAACCCTCTACCAGACCTTGAAGATGTTCCGGTAGTCCGTGACTTTCCGGATATCTTCCCAGAAGAACTGCCAGGTATTCCACCTGACAGGGATGTCGAGTTCGTGATAGACCTTGTTCCAGGAACCGTCCCAATCTCTAGAAGACCCTATAAGATGGCACCCCTAGAGCTAGCCGAGCTTAAGAAACAACTCGATGAGTCCTTGAAAAAAGGTTTCATCCGTCCTAGTTCTTCTTCATGGGCTTGCCCCGTCCTCTTCGTCAAGAAGAAGGATGGTACGGATCGGATGGTTGTAGATTACCGACCTGTCAACCTAGTCACTATCAAGAACAAGTATCTGCTCCCCAGGATCAACGATTTGTAGGACCAGCTCACTGGATCCTCAGTCTTCTCTAAAATGGATTTGAGGTTGGGCTACCATCAAATCAAAATCAAGAACGGGGACATTCCTAAAACGGCCTTTGTTACTCTTTATGGCCAATACGAGTACACCGTCATGTCTTTCGGTTTAACCAATGCTCCAGCCACCTTCTCTCGGTTAATGAACTCGATCTTCATGGAGTATTTGGATAAGTTCTTCGTAGTATACCTCGATGATATACTCATCTACTCCAAGAATGAGGAAGAACATGCCGAGCATCTAAGGCTAGTATTGATGAAACTTCGAGAGCATCGCCTTTATGCTAAATTCTCTAAGTGTGAATTCTGGTTGCCAGAAGTGACCTATCTAGGCCATGTAATTTCTGGTAAGGGTATTGCTGTCAACCCCGAGCGAGTTCAAGCCGTCCTTGACTGGACTCCACCTGAATCGGTCAAGCAAGTTCGGAGTTTCCTTGGCTTAGCGAGCTATTGTCACCGCTTCGTCGAGAATTTCTCCAAGGTTGCTAAACCTCTAACTGAACTCCTCAAGAAAGATAAAAAGTTTGAGTGGACCCCACAGTGCGAGTTCAGCTTTCAGGAACTGAAAAGACGCCTGACAACTGCTCCCGTACTCATACCACCAGATTTTTCTAAGGACTTTGTTATCTATTGCGACGCCTCGCGACAAGGACTAGGTTGTATACTCATGCAAGATCGTCATGTGATTGCCTACGCTTCCCGACAGTTGCGTCCACATGAGGATAACTATCCCACACATGATCTAGAGCTTGCAGCCGTAGTCCATGCACTCAAAACATGGCGACATTACCTTCTCGGTAATCGTTGCGAGATTTTCACCGATCACCAAGTCTGAAATATATTTTCACCCAACCGGACTTGAATCTCAGGCAAAGACGTTGGGTCGAGTTGATCACAGATTACGACTTAGGAATAACTTACACCCCGGGCAAAGCCAACGTCATGGCTGATGCGCTAAGCCGTAAATCTTATTGTAACAACTTGATGTTACAACAAAGTCAACCACTTCTCCACGAGGAATTTCGTAAGCTTAACCTTCACATTATTCCCCGAGGGTTCCTATCCACCCTGGTGGCGAAACCTTCCCTTACGGATCAGATCATCAAAGCTCAGAAGGTAGATCCGGGAATCTCCCGTATTAAGAGAAACATCAAGAAAGGAGTTGCGGATTGTTTCTCCGTTGATGACCAAGGTGTTGTGTTCTTTGGAGACCGTCTAGTGGTTCCCAAGGTACGCAACCTGAGGCGATTGATCCTTAAGGAAGCTCATGAATCTCCTCTCACCATTCAGCCCCGTAGTACTAAAATGTATCATGACCTACGCCAGAGGTTTTGGTGGACTAGGATGAAGAGAGAAATTGCTCAATACATTGCTAATTGCGACGTCTGTCGTCGTGTTAAAGCAGAGCATCAACGGCCTGCTGGCACCCTTCAACCTTTGGCTATTCCTGAACGGAAATGGGATAAAGTCGGTATGGATTTCATTACCGGGTTTCCCAGGACCAAGAGAGGGAATAATGCTATCTTCGTTGTTGTCGATCGTCTTTCCAAAGTAGCCCACTTCCTACCTGTTCGTGAGAGTATAACCGCGAGCCAGCTAGCTGACTTATACATCTCCTGAATAGTGTCTCTTCATGGTGTTCCATTGGAAATTAATTCATACCGTGGAAGTCTCTTCACCTCTTGATTTTGGGAAAGTTTCCAAAATGCTATGGGAACTCGTCTCTCCTTTAGCACCGCCTTTCACCCTCAATCAAGTGGTCAAGTAGAACGAGTTAATCAAATTTTGGAGGATATGCTCCGATCTTCTGTCATCTCTTTCGGCATGGATTGGGAGAAATGCCTTCCATTCGCCGAGTTCGCTTATAACAATAGTTATCAAGCTAGCTTGGGCAAAGCTCCTTTCAAGGTTCTCTATGGACGAAAATGTTGAACGCCTCTTAACTGGTCAGAAACCGGGGAAAGACAACTCTTTGGCCCGAATATGATTCAGGAAGCACAAGAGCAGGTTCGCATTATTCGTGAGAAGTTGAAATCAGCCCAATCTCGCCAAAAGAGCCATTATGACCGCAAACATAAGGCTATGACTTTTGAGGTTGACGAGAAGGCTTACCTTCGGGTTACTCCTTTAAAGGGAACCCATCGATTCGGTATCAAATTTAAATTGGCTCCTCGTTACATTGGACCCTTTCCCATTCTTGCCAAGCGACGAGAAGTTGCCTACCAATTGGAACTACCTCCGCATCTTTCCAAGGTTCATGACGTCTTCCACGTTTCTCAACTCAGGCGTTGCTTCTCGGATCCTATCCGTGGAGTGGACCACGAAATGCTTGATCTCCAAGATAATCTCACATATCGGGAATATCCCGTTCGAATCCTTGATCAAGCCGAGCGTACCACTCGACGCCAAAACATCAAGTTTCTCAAGGTTCAATGGTCACACCATTCCGAGAAAGAAGCTACTTCGGAAAGGGAGGATCGTCTTCGACTTGAGTACCCCACCTTCTTCCCAACGGATCCTAAATCTCGGGACGAGATTCTTTTGAGTGGGGGTGAGTTGTCACATCCTAGCTAGTTCATGCATTAGAGTGTTGCATCATGTCTACTTTCACAGAAACTTGAAATGGGGATGCCAGAAACCCCCAGCACCCCCCTGAACACAACTAGGGTTTACTAAAATCCTTTTCAATGAACCTGAAATGCACTCCATAAATGTCCACCATCTTTGGTCCTGGCTAAAACCTCTGCCAAAAATGGTTTCATATTTTTGGAGGCTATTCTGGATTTTTTGCACCAAGCCATAAGTATCTGCATTTGGGCAATTTAAATCCTATAAATATTTTAAAATGCCCAAATAATCTTGAAGGTATTTTTAGGCTGTTGAGAATATTTTCAAAGGTGCCTCTGAATATTTTTAGGTTTTTCCTAAATGGAATAGTATTTCTACTATTTCAAAACACAGAACAGAAACAAAGAAAAAAAGGAAAACAGAAAGCAGAGAAGAAACTTACCTGGCAGCCCACCTGGCGGCCCAGCACTGTGCTGGCCCATGGCCAGTCAGCTGCTTGCTCCCGCCAGAGCAGGCAGTGAGGTGACGCCGGCGTGCGCGAGCTCGCCACGGCACCACCTGCTTGCCGCCTCGCCCGTGGACGAGCTGGACGACCTCCACGTCGCGCCCCCGAGCCCCTGGACAGCACCATTCGCCCCCTGCACCTCTCCCTCGCCTTCCTCCACCATGGCCGACGCAGCCGCTGCCACCTCGCCGAAGTAGCCGTAGCCACCGCCGTCTCCGCGTCACCTGACCGTGTCCAGCAGCTCCGCCGTCACCTTCTCCTTCGAGCAAGTCGGGCCCCGAGCGCTCGCTTGCCCCGAAGCCACTGCTCCGACCTCGCCTTCACCGCCCATCGCCGGAGATCCCCTTCGCCGTCACCACCGTAGCAGTTCGTCCCCGACACCGCCGCCTAGCTCATCATCCTTGCCGTGAGCTTCTGCCCCTTCCCCTTTCTCTCATTCTTGCTGCCGCCCTCTGCCTCGACCGCAACAAGCAGCACCGCACGCGCCGCCGACGATGATCCGGCCACCCAACGGGCACGCCACCATGCCCAACGAGTTCACCTCGTCACGTAGGCCACGTAGGACCTGGCCTTGAGCCTCCAAGAGCACCACAACGATGGGTCCGACCTCACCCGTACCCCGGCAGCCGCGCAGCTCGTCGCCAGCGTCATTTCCGGCGACCCCGAGCTTCACCTCCACCACCAATCAACGCGGGTTGCTCTCAGCTACGCGTAGGTGCCCTCCGCCGCCCCTTTGGTCGCCGGAGGAGGAATCCCGCAGCCTTCGCCGCGTCTGGACGTCGCCGGCGGCTAAACGCTGGCGAGTCAGCGTGGTTTGACCACGGGTTTGACTCCCCAGAGTCACTGACAGTGGGGCCCGCCTGCTAATTAACCTGAGTTAGAGTTAAATTAATTCTAACTAGTTTAACTAACTAACAGTGACACTGACACAGGGGACCCACCGTTCAGGTTTGACCTGGAGCGCCCAGTTGACTTGCTGACATCATCATGACACACTGCTGACGCAATAAGTAACTTAATTACTGGAATTATTCTTATACAGGAAATTCCAGAAAATATCATAAACTTCAAAAAATCATAGAATATAATCTATAGCTCAGAATGGAAAGATTTATATATGAAAATAGATCAAAAAAATCCATTCTATCCATCTGTACTGGTCTCATGCATGTTTAAGAAAACTAACCTGCTGTTTAATACAGAACAAGATAAAGCACTAATAAGGGCCACATATGAACTTGGAATTTTAATCTTTGATTCAAAATAGTCCAAACCCATCTGGCCTTAGTTGCATTAGCCCAATACATCCATTTTGCCATGTCTCATGCATGCATCATATTGTTTCATGTTGCTTGACGTTGATTGTGCCTCGATGTGTTCTTCGTGGTAGGTTCTGCCTCCAAGGATATTCACGAGTATCCAACTGAAGGGCAGTATTCCACCACCACTCCGTCAGGCAAGCAACCCATTGATCATTTCGATACAAACCCATCTTCTCGCTTCTGCTCTCATTTACTGCATTAAGACAACGCGATTCAAACTGCTGTGTGTTGCGGTAGTTGAACCCACTTTCCTTTGCATGACCTGTCATTGCCACAGTAACTAGATGAAACCCACTAGCATGTGTAGGAGTTGATTGAGCCATGTTGTGTTCCTACAATGCTATGCTTGCTACGCTTAGAGTCGTGTTAGGTCTGGCTCATCAGGGTGATGAACTAGAGTGAAAGCGTGTGTCGGTAATGAGAGTGAGGTGTTGAACACGTTTTGGTAAAGGTATCCATGAGAGGCCATGTAGGAGTACATGGTGGGTTGTTTCATTGAGACCGTCCCTAAGAACTGAGATCTGTATGCATGATTTAAGATTCAGCTACTACCACGCATTGGGCCCGAAACCAATGGACCCCCTCGGCTGCTTAATCACCCTTGTCCTCTGTCCAGGAGTTGCACGTAGTTTCTGGTGTTTGTAGTAAGCTGGAGGCCGTGGAGAGCGCTGACCAAGGGGTGGGCTGTGATGCGGTAGGCTCATGGCACGGTGTACCAAGTCGCCTGTTTGGTGTCCGGGAACCCTGCACACATCGTTTGGGGCCGTATGTGGAAACCTCGGCCGGACTCCCTGCGGATGGAACCTGAATAGGCAATAAACCTGGACTAGAGACTTGAGTGTTTGGGTAGGCTGTGGCCGACACCCACGTTGGGCTTCCGCTTGAAGGTTGCCGAGTACACGTCGTGTGACGACGGTAAGTGGTGAGAGCGTGTGTGACGAAGTACACCCCTGCAGGGTATAAAACTATTCGAATAGCCGCGTCCGCGGTAAAGGACTACTTGGTTGCTTATGCAGTTCATAGACAAGTAAATGTATACTACTCAAAGCCTCAAGATAAGTGTGTGTACCGCGGATGGCTCTCTCGTAGGTTGACGAGGGAGGTTCCACGGTGGAGTATTGAGATGGTGATTAGTGGACTCGTGTGCGAAAACTATTTCACAAGTGCTGTCTCGTAGGATAGCTTAGCCAAGAGTCAAAGCTGGCTTGCTGCAAAAACTCCACTACCGTCTTGAGAATGTACATGTATAGTAGGATCTGTTGTAAGACTTGCTGAGTACCTTTGTACTCATGTTGCTTCAATTACTGTTTTCAGACGACAACACCGCCCCTTCCGATGGGTTCTATGTAGAACTCGACGATGACGAGTGACTTGCCACCCAGGTGGTGATCTAAGCTTGTGAAGGGCCTACGTATATAGACAGGCTTCGTCAAGCCTTCTTTCTTTCTAGTGTCTGTACCCAGACAAGTTGCTTCCGCATGTGCTTGTATGATTGTATGACTTGAGTGTCGGGTCATGTGACCCCTATCTGTATGAACATGTTATGTATGGCTCTCCGGAGCCCTTTAAATAAAGTACTTGAGTTGTAGAGTTTTGTTGTGATGCCATGTTGTATTTACACATATCGAGCATATTGTGTGTATGATTGAAATGCTTGGTATGTGTGGGATCCGACAATCTAGTTGTTTATCCTTGGTAGCCTCTCTTATGGGGAAATGTAGTCTAGTGCCTCCTTGAGCCATAGTAGTCCGCTACAGCCCGGTTCACCGGAGTCCTGCTAGCCCAGCACTACTGCTCTGGACACTTGACTGGCCGGCATGTGTTTCACATCGTTCCTGTGTCTGTCCCTTCGGGGAAATGTCACGCGGTGACATCCGGAGTCCTGCCTAGGCTACTACAGCCCGGGTTCCCGGAGTCCTGTTAGCCCAGTGCTACAGCCCGGATTTACACGCTGCTGACTTACACGTTCGATGTTGATTCATGTATGCCTGTCCCCATACGTTAGTGCCGCTTTGGGTTCACGACTAGCCATGTCGGCCCGGGTTCTCTGTCATATGGATGCTAGCGACATTGTCATATACGTGAGCCAAAAGGCGCAAACGGTCCCGGGCCATGGTAAGGCGACACCCGTGGGAGTACCGTGCGTGAGGCCGCAAAGTGATATGAGGTGTTACAGGCTAGATCGGTGTGACTTAGAATCGGGGTCCTGACAAACCATGACGAAAAGCCTTGGCCACAAGGGATTTTGAGCCGGCATGATGGCCACAATCCCCTTCGTGAATCTCACGCAAGATTTCTTGACCTTCCTCAGGAGAAACACAACGCTGGAACGCTCTCGTAACACTGCGGCGATGTAGCTCACCATTGATAACAACCATTGACTTAGACCGCCGGGTTATTTGTCTGGCCAAAGTTTCATTCTCAGGCAAATCTCCCCGGGTCATGTAAGCCAAGTAGGGCACTGTCCAGTCCGGGGTGACGTGGAGAGCCGGCACCAACTGTGCCTCCGGGTCAGGGATAGCCAAGTCTTCCTCTGTAGGCAACTTAACAGAAGGGTTATGCAAGACGTCCAGGAAAGTATTAGGCGGCACCGGCTTTCGCTGAGAGTCCAGCCGGCTTAAAGCATCAGCCGCCTCGTTCTTCCTGCGATCGATGTGCTCTACTTGGTAACCCTGAAAGTGTCCAGCAATGGCATCAACTTCACGGCGATAAGCCGCCATGAGAGGGTCCTTGGAATCCCACTTGCCTGACACTTGTTGAGCCACTAAGTCTGAGTCGCCGAAGCATCTTACCCGGCTCAAGCTCATCTCCTTAGCCATCCGAAGACCATGGAGCAAGGCCTCATACTCAGCCGCATTGTTAGTGCAAGGAAACATCAACCGTAGCACATAATGGAACTTGTCACCTTTAGGGGAAGCCAATACAACTCCAGCCCCCGAGCCCTCCAACTGCCTGGACCCATCGAAGTGAATAGTCCAATATGTATTATCCGGCTTTTCCTCGAGCACTTGTAGCTCTGTCCAATCGTTGATGAAATCCACCAAAGCTTGAGATTTAACAGCAGTGCGTGGTACGTATTTTAGACCATGAGGCCCAAGCTCTATAGCCCACTTAGCCACTCTCCCTGTAGCTTCTCTGTTTTGGATGATATCTCCAAGGGGAGCAGAACTAACCACAGTGATAGGGTGACCCTGGAAGTAATGCTTAAGCTTCCGGCTTGCCATGAACACACCATAAACAAGCTTCTGCCAATGTGGATACCGCTGTTTGGACTCGATGAGCACTTCACTGACGTAATAAACCGGCCGCTGAACCGGATGCTCCTTGCCCTCTTCCTTGCGCTCCACCACCACAGCCACACTGACGGCCCGTGTGTTAGCAGCTACATACAGCAATAAAGGCTCCTTGGCTACATACAGTTAATGATGCTGCTAATGATGCTGCTAATATTGCTGTCTCTTCAAATCCTCAAAAGCAATATTAGCAGCATCATTCCAGACAAAGTCATCAGTTTTCTTCATCAACTGGTACAATGGCATGGCCTTCTCACCCAAACGGCTTATAAAATGGCTTAAAGCAGCAATACGACCCGCCAGGCGCTGGACGTCGTTTATACACGCCGGCTTAGCCAGAGAGGTGATTGCCTTGATCTTCTTCGGGTTAGCTTCAATGCCTCTGTTAGAAACCAAGAAACCCAAGAGCTTGCCTGTAGGAACACCAAAAACACACTTGGCCGGGTTAAGCATCATCTTGTAGACCCGGAGGTTATCAAAGGATTCCCTCAAATCATCTATCAAAGTTTCCTTCTCCCTGGACTTAACCACAATATCATAGGTTATGAAGACAGTTCTGCACGCAACACTCATAAGTCGCCTGTGCACTCTTGAGTCCAAAAGGCATAGACACATAGCAGAAGGCTCCAAAGGGAGTGATGAACGCCGTCTTCTCCTGGTCCTTAACTGCCATTTTAATCTGATGGTATCCAGAATAAGCATCCAAGAAACTTAAGCGCTCGCAACCCGCCGTAGCATCAATGATTTGATCAATACGGGGAAGGGCAAAATGATCAGCCGGACAAGCCTTGTTTAAGTCCGTGTAGTCCACACACATCCGCCAGGTGCCATTCTTCTTGAGCACGAGCGCCGGGTTAGCTAACCACTCCGGGTGAAAGACTTCAACAATAAACCCGGCCGCCAAGAGCCGGGCCACCTCTTCACCAATGGCCTTCCGCCTCTCTTCATTAAACCACCGAAGGAATTGCCTGACCGGCTTAAATTTCGGATCAACATTGAGAGTGTGATCAGCGAGTTCTCTAGGTACACCTGGCATGTCAGAAGGTTTCCATGCAAAAATGTTCCTATTCTCACGGATGAACTCGATGAGCGCGCTTTCCTATTTTGGATCCAGATTGGCACTGATGCTAAACTGCTGAGATGAATCACCTGGAACGAAATCAA
This sequence comes from Triticum aestivum, assembly GCF_018294505.1. NCBI lineage: Eukaryota > Viridiplantae > Streptophyta > Magnoliopsida > Poales > Poaceae > Triticum > Triticum aestivum. Next base: position 302,788,451 of record NC_057811.1, on the reverse strand, counting down.
CAAGTTTAGTCTCATCAGCCGACTTAAATTTCATTGCCGGCTCATGCTCCGTAGTCGGCTTTTTCAGAGAGGTCATATCTGTTGGGTCAACATTGTCCTTGTAAAATTTCAACTCCTCTGTTGCACAAACAGATTCTGCATAAGCTGCATCGTCTTCCTCACACTCCAAGGCCACCTTTAGGCTGCCGTGAACCGTAATGGTCCCATTGTGACCCGGCATCTTGAGCTGTAAATACACGTAACACGGCTGTGCCATGAACTTGGCGGAAGCCGGCCGCCCAAATATGGCATGATACGGACTTCTTATCTTGACCACCTCAAAGGTCAATTTTTCCACCCTGTAGTTGTACTCATCTCCAAAGGCCACTTCCAACTCGATCTTGCCAACTGGATAAGCCAACTTACCAGGCACCACACCATGGAAAATAGTGTTTGACTGGCTGAGGTTCTTAACAATCAACCCCATACGACGGAAAGTCTCATAATAGAGGATGTTGATACTGCTGCCTCCATCCATGAGCACCTTCGTGAACTTATATCCTCCCACCTGAGGAGCCACCACCAAGGCCAAGTGACTCGGATTATCAACCCGGGGAGGGTGATCCTCCTACTCCACACAATAGGCTGCTCAGACCATCTTAAATAGCGTGGAACCGCCGGCTCAACAGCATTCACAGCCCTCTTATGAAGCTTCTGATCTCGCTTACACAGACTGGTGGTAAATACATGATACTGTCCACCGTTAAGCTGCTTTGGATTGGTTTGATAACCCCTGCTGCTGTTGATAACCCTGGCCAGACTGCTGATTAAAGCCCCCTTGACCGTTCTGTGGATTAGAATTTGAGCCGCCGCCCGGGCCATGAAAACCGCCAGCGCCTGAGCCGCCGCCCGGGCCATTGTTGCCATTAAAGGCATTGGAATTCTTAAAGGCCTTCATGATCGCGCAATCCTTCCATAAATGGGTAGCTGGCTTCTCCCTAGAGCCGTGCCTTGGACAAGGCTCATTCAACAGCTGCTCCAGCGTCGGGCCTGACCCGCCGGCTCGGGGAGGTGGCCTCCCCTTGCGTCGCTGGTTATTACCCTGTGAGCTGGCGTTGGCCACGAACTCTAGGCTGCCGTCGGCCTTACGCTTGCCACCTCCTTGGTTCCCCGGGTTATGCTGAGGACCCTTGCCATTGCCGTTCTTCTTTCCCTTCCCTGTCCTTTCATCATCTGAAGCGGGGTCCTTGGTACTATCAGAGTCGGCATACTTGACGAGAGCCGCCATCAGCGTACCCATATCATTGAAGTCGCGCTTAAGCCGCCCGAGTTTCATCTTCAGGGGCAGGAAACGACAATTATGTTCCAACAATAAGACTGCAGAGCCGGCATCCATCTTATCAGATGAATGTATGATCTCTTTGACCCGGCGAACCCAATGCGTCGTAGACTCACCCTCCTGCTGTTTACAGTTAGTCAAATCCACAATTGACATAGACTGCCTACAGAAATCCTTGAAGTTTTGGATGAACCGGGCTTTCAGCTCAGCCCAAGACCCGATGGAATTCGGTGGTAGCCCTTTTCAACCAAGTGCGGGCAGTCCCATCTAACATCATGGTGAAGTACTTGGCCATTGCTGCTTCACTGACCTCCAGCAATTCCATGGCCATCTCGTAACTCTCGATCCAGGCTCCGGGTTGTAAGTCAGCCGTGTAATTAGGCACCTTCCTACGCCCTTTGAAGTCCTTGGGTAGACGTTCATTGCGGAGAGCCGGCACTAAACAAGGGACACCTCCGGTCCTCGTAGGGATGCCCACGTCGACGGAAGCCGTCGGATAAGCCGGGGGTGCCTGGTAAGCCGTCAACTGAGGCACCTGCTCTGCCTCTTGCCACGCTCTGTCTTGGTCTATTGCGCGAAAGGCTCCGTTATGAGCCGGGCCATGGCCAGGGGGCAAGTCATGGCGTCGGACATTACTTGAGCCGGTCGCTGAAACCATGTGTCTGCTATAACTCGGGCTCCGGCCTGGACGAGGGGTTGAATTTATCCTATCCCGGCTATAAGAGTACGCCTCTTGCTGCGCCAGCGCTGTCTGAAGGAGTTCCCTGACCCGGCGGGTTTCAACAGCTGTTGGAGAGTCGCCATCAATTGGGAGAGCCGCCAGCCATGCTGCTGCGGCGACCATGTTCTCCAGCGGGTTAGCATAATGACCCGGTGGTATTGGCACATACTGAGGCAGGGCAGGGTTCACCCGGGGAGGCCCCATCACTGGTGGCTGAACAGGGGTCCCAGACCCAGGCACTATGATCCCCGGCGGGTTACTAGACCCTGCACCTGGCATGTTGAAGAGGTTTCGAGGATCGTAGACCGGAGGGAGTCGAGATTGGGCCTTTTGATGCCTCCTTCTCATGACCTCATTGGACGCGTTTTGATCCATCGTGAGCCGGAAGGACTGCGCCTGAATCAACTGAGTCTGGGCGTCGAGAGCCGCCCGCTCCGCAGCCATCCTGATCCCTTCCGCCGCCAGATCCTCCTTGGCTTTCACTAGATCTAACTTTAACTGCGCCACCTCCGCGTCATGCTGAGCTTGATCCACCGGGTCAACCGTGGCGGTCAACAGGGCCGCCATCTTGTCCGTGAGATCTATCAACACCTGAGCAGGCGAGGGCACCGGATTTCCTGACCCGGCGGTAGGGTTTTGAACAGGCTGTGCACCGGCCATGAAGATTCCAACCCGGCTCGGCGGCTCAAAAGGGTCCGGAATACTGTCACCATTGGAACAGCCCCTGAGCCTGCCATCTTGAAGTTGATACAACGAGTTTGACTCTTCCGTGGACGACTCGCCGTCAGAGCCGGCGGCCGTATCATCACCAGATCCAGACCCTACAGAGAGTCCTTCGTGGATACATCCCACAAAAGCATGTTTCAAGGCAGGTAGGGCCCGGGTGGGTCATGCGCGCTGAGCCGTCTCGATGAGATCGGCGCAGAGATCCGGCTCAGGGCCCGGCTCACCAAACTTGCCAATGAAGACATGAATTCCGCCGAAGGGGACCCGGTACCCGTACTCAATTGAGCCGGCATCGGGGCCCCAGTTTGCATCGTCGATGTAGAGCTTGCCGCGACGACTCTTGGTCATCCGGCCCACAGCGTATCCCTTGAGCCCTTCGATGCTGCCCTTTATGAACTCAAATCCACCGTGCGCTGGCCCCACGGTGGGCGCCAACTGTCGTGGAATTGTCACGGCAGATGTCCTCAAGCTAGGACTTAGTCGTGGAGCGATCGCAACTAGGAAGCTTAAAGGGGTTAAGCGGGACAAGGAACACGAGGGTTATACTGGTTCGGCCCCTTACGGTGAAGGTAAAAGCCTACGTCTAGTTGAGGTGGTATTGATTAGGGTTTCGATGAGCAGGGAGCTTGATTGCTATGCCTGGCTCTCGATCAGATCTTTCTTGTCCTGAACCGCTGCCGGGTCGTCCCTTTATATAGAGAGGTTGACGCCCAGCGGCTCTCAGAGTCCCGGCCGGCTCATAACAGTGTCCGGCTCAGACTCTTATCTATTCTTGCCTTACACTACAAGTTTTATCCTAACGGCGGCTAATGCTACGGGCCTTAAGCCATCGCCGGGCTTTGGGCCCGTTACTGACCCGCCGTCTTCCTCTTTGGTACCGGGCTTCGCGTAGTAACCATTATGGGTAACCCGGCCCCTCCTGGGCGGGTGACTCCAACGGTTATATCCTCAACAAAATGCGTCCTCACCATCAAGAGGGACACTAAGGAGGCCATGACGGCACTCAGGCTTGCCTTCAAGACCGCGACGGCAGCACAGCCCGCTGGCGCCAGTACCCCCGAGGCCAAGGAGGCCGCGCCTACAAAGAAGAAGCAGCTGTTCACCCAAGACAAGGCGGAAACCAAGCAGGTGCCGGTCAACGAGGACGGGTCTTCGGGAGCCACCTTTACCATAGGCGCCGGCCTTGACCCGGGTCAGGAGGAGGCCTTGGTGAGGTTCTTGCACGCAAACAAGGAGATATTTGCGTGGGAGCCCAATCAGCTGGTAGGGGTCTCGAGGGAGGTGATTCACCATCATCTAAGGGTATGCCCCAACATACACCCCGTGAAGCAGCGAGCGAGACGGCAGTCCACTGAGAAGCAGGCCTTCATTGTCCAGGAGACCCGCAAGCTAGAGGCGGCGGGTGCCATTCGCGAAGTTCGATATCCCGAGTGGCTGGCGAACCCCGTCGTAGTGCCAAAGAAAGGCGGGAAGGAACGGATGTGCGTCGACTTCACCAACCTTAATAAATCCTACCCCCAAGATCCGTTCCCGCTCCCGCGAATCGACCAGATCGTCGACTCCACCGCCGAGTGTGACCTGCTGTGCTTCCTGGATGCGTTCTCAGGGCATCATCAGATCAAGATGGCGGTGGAAGATGTGGAGAAGACAGCCTTCCTGACACCATGTGGGGTGTACTGCTACACCTGCATGCCCTTCGGGCTGCGCAACACGGACGCAACTTTTCAGCGGCTGATGCACATCGCCCTGGGGCGGCAGCTCGGGAGAAACACAGAGGCCTACGTTGACGACATAGTGGTAAAGTCTCGCAAGGCGAGGACATTGATTAAAGACTTGGAGGAGACCTTCGAGAGCCTGCGCCAAGTGAAGTTGAGGCTTAACCCAGAGAAGTGCGTGCTCGGCGTCCCCTCTGGCAAGCTGCTGGGATTCCTCGTATCCCACAGAGGGTCGAGGCGAACCCGGAGAAGATCAAGGCCATCGAGGACATGAGCCCACCACAGACCCTCAAAGAGATGCAGAAGCTAGCAGGGCGGGTGACCGCATTGGGGCGTTTCATCTGCAAGCTGGGAGAGCGCGCCTTGCCCTTCTTCAAGCTCATGAAGAAGAAGGTCCCATTCGAGTGGACCCCGGAGGCCGACCAAGCCTTCCAAGACCTCAAGAAATACCTTACCAGCCCTCCGATGATGGTGGCACCACGGCCTCTGGAGCTCCTAGTACTCTACCTTGCCGCCACCCCGTACTCCGCCAGCGCGGTGCTGGTGGCGGTTCGGGAGGAGTGCCAAGCCAAGGGCGCGCTGCGCCAAGCCGGAGCTAAAGTGGTGCAGGGTCAGGAAGGCGCAGCAAAGGCCTCAGCGGCGGAAAACCAAGCTCGGCAGGACAACATCGCAGAAACTCCTGAAGACAGTCAGGTCTCGGGAACCCCTCCACCTCAGGAGATGCCCCATTCTCCGCAGGACCCAGGCCTCGACAGTGTGCCAGCCCTCGTCGAACACCCGGTGTACTTCGTCAGCACCGTGCTGCGGGACATGAGGGCACGCTACCCCATGCCTGAGAAACTCCTGCTCGCACTCTTGGTGGCCTCAGCAAGTTGCGACACTACTTCCAGGGCCACCCCATCAAGGTCGTCTCAGCCTACCCATTGGAGACGGTGCTCAGGAGCACCAACTCAGCTGGAAGGGTCGCTGAGTGGAAGATCGAGCTGCAAGCATTCCAGTTGGAGTTCAGCACTACCAGGGTCATCAAGGGGGCCGCGCTCGCTGATTTTGTGGCAGAATGGACGGATGCCCCGACAGTTGAGGAAGGCGAAGACCGGTCCACCTCACCAGGGAGCGAGGCTCCAGACGGCTGGGTCATGTATTTCGATGGCGCCTTCGCGCACTGGAGCAGTGCTCATCTCGCCCACTCAGGACAAGCTCAACTACGCCGTGCAACTCTGCTTTCAGCACGGCGAGAAGGTTTCCAACAATATCACAGAATATGAAGGCCTCATAGCTGGCCTGAAGGCTGCATCAGCTCTAGGGGTGAAGCGCCTTACCGTCAGAGGCGACTCGCAACTCCTTGTCAACTTCTCCAACAAGGTATACGAGCCAAAGGACGAGCATATGAAGGCATACCTCGCGGAGGTGCGCAAGATGGAAAAGCAGTTCTCGGGCCTGGAGCTGCAGCACGTGCCCCGGGGCACCAATAAGGAAGCCGACGACATCGCTAGGAGAGCATCCAAGCGGCAACCACAAGATCCCGGTGTCTTTGAGGAGCGGCTCTTCAAGCCATCAGCTACACCTCCACTTTCAAGCACGACTCAGCCTCGGGAGGAGCTCCCACAGCCTCCAGCCATGGGAGCCCCAGCCTGTGGCCCGACCTCAGGAGCTCGGTTGCTTTTGGCGCTCGAGCCCCAGGAGGAATGCTGGATCAAGGAATTCAAGGAGTACCTGATGCAAGGGACGCTGACGGAGAAGGAAGAGGACGCAGAGCGCGTGGCCCGGCAGGCCACGACATACTGTATCCAAGACGGCGAGTTGTACAGGAAACGACCGAACGATGTCACGCTGCGCTGCATCTCCAGTGATCAAGGAAGCGAGTTTCTGGTTGACATACACAGTGGGGACTGTGGGCACCATTCGTCGTCACGGACCCTCGTCGGCAAGGTGTTCCGCAGTGGACTCTGCTGGCCTACGGCACTCAACGACGCAGCCGAGCTGGTGAAGTCCTGTGAGGCTTTCCAATTCCACGCCAAGCAAATTCACCAGCCAGCTCAGGGCCTCCAGACCATCCCGCTCACGTGGCCATTCGTGGTCTAGGGGCTGGACATCTTAGGCCCGTTCCCAAGGGCGCGAGGGGGCTACCGCTATCTCTACATCACCGTCGACAAGTTCACCAAGTGGGCGGAAGTGGAAGCCGTCCGTACCATCCCAGCTGGCTCTGCTGTCAAGTTCATCAAGGGCCTCGTGAGACGCTTCGGGGTCCCCAACCGCATCATCACAGATAACGGCTCGCAGTTTACTAGTAACCTCTTCAAAACCTACTGTGCTAACCTTGGAACGCAGATCTGCTATGCTTCGGTGGCGCACCCCAGGAGCAATGGTCAGGCCGAACGCGCCAACGCGGAGGTCTTGAGGGGCCTCAAGACCAGGACCTTCAAGAAGAAGCTGGAGGCCTGCGGCAGGGGCTGGCACGACGAGCTCCAGTCCGTGCTGTGGTCCATCTGCACCACCGCCACCAAGCCAACGGGCAAGACTCCATTCTTCCTCGTCTACGGAGCTGAAGCGGTCCTTCCTCACGAGGTCAAGCATCGCTCCACACGGGTCCTAGCGTTCAACAAAACGCAGAAGGACGCCACGCGGGGGATGCATCTCGTGTTGGGGGAGGAATGCCATCACAAAGCTGCATTGAGGGTGGCAAGGTACCAACAAGCGCTGCGGCGATACCACTACCGCAACGTCTGCTCCAGGACGCTCGAGCTGGGCGACCTCGTCCTGAGGCGGGTCCTCTCCAGGGAAGGGCTGCACAAGCTTTCGCCCATGTGGGAGGGCCCGTTCAGGGTCGTCCATGTCTCCAGGCCTGGTGCAGTGCGCCTGGAGACGCAGGACGGGATACCCATCCAGAACGCCTGGAACATCCAGCACCTCCGGAAGTTCTACCCTTGAAGCAAGGCCCAGAGCCTGTGAAGCAAGGCCCAGAGCATGTGAAGCAAGGCCCAGAGCCTGTGAAGCAAGGCCCAGAGCCTATGAAGAAAGGCCCAGAGCATGTAAGGAAGGCCCGGTGCCTGTGAAGAATCGCCGCCCGTGACACTCTCACGTAATAATGAGTGGGCTGTACATGCCCCAGAGTCTTAGGAGTGCTGGCCTCAGGCACTGGGGCTTCCGCCCACGCCTAGTGGCAGCACTTAGCTCCGCGCTAGTGAGAAGACTTGAAGACTAGACTAGGTGCCGGACGCAGCTTTTCATTTGCTTTCCGTGGTTGGCTCGCTTTTTCTTAAATCGAAGTTTGCCTTTGGTGTTTCTTGCTAATTCGGTTCCCTCGCCTCTTACTGCATTTTCCGGCTCTGGTTCGCTCGTGTTCTTTCTCTCGCATACCTCGCGAGGGGGCGAGGCAGGTGCCCTCGTGAGCATTTCTCTCCTACCTGCCTCGCGAGCATTTCTCTCCTCTCTGCCTTCTCGCGAGCCACCCTCGTGCGAACCCAAAAACTGGTGCATCCCTCCTAGTCCGTGCCCCTCGGGTACCGCGATCCAAAGCGCCAGGTCAAGGCTCGGGTGAACAGCGAATCTCTTAGCACACCTTCTAACGAATTTTTGCAGTTCCTGAGCAAACAGGTCAAGATGGACACGAGGAAATAAACGCCTCGCAAGGAGGAGGGTGCCCCGAACGCACAGGTTAAGTTATCTTTGCACAAAATGGCCACACAGCACTGAAACAACAAGCGTAGCATAACGGTTGATTGGTTATGGTTCGATACATGCCCCTCTGGGCCCATGCCGGTTTAATTTCGATGCAGGAAGGGAAAGGGAAACATAATAAAAGCGGCGCTCGCCCCTGAAGCAGCCGACGGGGGCAGTGTCACGGCGACGTCTCGGGTGTAGTCGGACCCCTCTTCGCGCTTCACCGACGCACGGGGAGGAGACGAAACGCTACCACCTTCGAGGCGGGCGCGGCGGCGTGGCGGCTAATCAAGGCCCCCGCAGCTGGAACTGTCGCCAAGGGAGGAGTCACCATAGCCAGACGAGGCGCGGCCGGCGAGTTCATCCTCCTCCTTGTCCCGACCATCGCCAAGGCCGAGCACCTCCTCGCCGTCGTTCACCTCGGGGCAGCATCCGGCGCGACGACCGTCTTCCCCGAACACCCTCACGAAGAGGGTTGCGTCGCCATCGAACTTGAAGTGGAGGGTGCACCGCCTGCCGAGGCCGCACGCGCGGGCAAACGTCTACCAACCGCGGGCCAGAGCTATGTTGCCCGCGACGGAGACCTCGACCGCGACCCAAGAAGCCCGACTGCAGCAACCGTCCGCCTGCAACCAAAGCCCGCCGAGACCGGAGGCCGGTAGCTCGTCGGCGAAGAAGCGAGGGAGCAGGAGCCAGTTGCCGGCCGGATTCTCCGACCAGACAACAAACTCTGGCAACACTTCTGACGCATGGAACCACGACCGGGGGGGGGGTCGTGCAACCACGGCGCGCCTCCTTTCGTCGACAGAATTGCCGCGACCAGAGTGACTCCTGCCACGCATCGTGGCGCCGCCCCGGGAGCCGGGGGCCACGGCGGGGGTCACGGCATGCTTGCGGGGACAGCCACGTCCTCGCTTGGGCGCCGGGGAGCCGGGCCCCTCCCGAGGGGCCTTGCCCTTCTCCGCAGTAGAGAACCTCTTCGACGGCGCCATTGCAGCTGGCGGTGGAGCGAGGAGGAAGAAGCAAACAAGCAACAAGGAGATAGGCGACGGGGGTTCCGCCCCCTCCCCCTTTATAGCAAAAGAAGGCCAGCCGGCGCCTCCCACGATCGCAGGTAATGATGGTTTTCCTTGCATGTCACAGGGACTTGTCAAGTCGTGTAGTTGCCAAGGCAGCGTGGGGAAGCGGAGACGCCCACGTCCAATCAACTGCCACGCGTCAACCGAGGCCGCAGGCTTTTGGGACCCGCGGCGCTCCGTACTTGACCTTTGGCTTCGCCTCGAAGCCAAGCCTGAGCGCACCTTGGGCCCGGGGCTACTGTCGGCGTTCTGGGAACGGGGGTCCCCAGACTTGCCTGCCTGCGGCCCATGGCGTGGCTGTGCTGGCAGGCCTATACGGCCCATGTTCATCAGCAAAGCATCCAAGACCCTTGCGAGGGACCAAGCCTCGCGAGGTGGACGACGCAAGACCTCCTCGGGAGTGGCCTAGCCAGGCAAGCTCACGAGGAGCGGAGATATCAAGGCGGGGAAAACATCACGAGGCTTTCGTGACGTGAGCCATGACGATCAGCACCAGGTGGGCGCCAGGCAGGCGCCAGCACGCGCAGCGTCCTTGTTTCCTCTTTGGTGCTAAGGAGGCAAGCACGGGCGAGGAGTACCGAGGCATCAGGCAAAGGTTGCCATATCGGTGCAACGAGACCAAGACCAGAAGGATGGCAAGACGGAGGTCATCATGGAGCCCAAGACGACGTCACCACCAGAGCCTTTTGCAGGCGAAGACCGCTTTTGTCAGGATAGCTTGTACTCGCTGTCCCCTTTCAAATTCGCCCGCCGTTGTTGGCTCCCTTCCTGCTCAATATTTGGGGACAGGACCAGGGCCTATATAAGTAGAGCTAGCCACCACAGTAGAAAAGAGGGATTGAGACCCACGCTAGTTCACCAAGCACAAGAACACCTCAACCTCAGGAGGTTGTTCTTCCCCTTGTACTGTTCATCATCAGCCCACGAGGCAATCCACCGCCACACACTGGAGTGGGGTATTACACCACAATGGTGACCTGAACCAGTATAAATCTCGCATCCTTCTGTGTTGCGAGTTCGTCGAGTTCGTCCGTGAAATCTTAGCGAGCTAGGGCATGGATCGGTAGGAGGGAAAGAACTTCACGCGCACCCCAGAGTTTGAACCTTAAGGGTTTTGCCGGAACCCCACATCCGACAGCTATGTGCCCCCAAGCACTTGGCGAGCCTGGAGCAGGGCTGCATCATCTGGTCGCCGCAGCCGATCTGGATGAGGTTGGCGCTGGCCTCTGGTGGCCCACTGTTGATGATGGCATCGTCCACAGGGGTGCGTGTAGATAGGACTCCCTAGGTTCTTGCCTTTTGTTCCCTGCGGGGAATCAAGAAGTGCCCTGTGAGGGTGTGTAAAGAGTCTGTAATGTCTCTTGTCAATATGGTCCTTATTATGAACTTGCGTGAGCGCAAGTCCTGCTTCAGCTTGGTCTCCCTTTCCGACCTCGCGACGACTTGGTGCTCTATGCTGACAAGTCCCGGTCCCCAGCCAGGCTGTAGCCGTCGCTGGTATGCCAGGTCGCGTGCCGTGGTCAAGGCCAGGAGGTGAGCGGCCCGAGGTCCAGTAAGAGTTCCTGAGGAGCGATGCTCAGGAGGTCCCCTTTAGCGCTCAAGCAGCTGTCGAGAGCTAAGAAAGGGGGGTGACGTTGTTGTAGCAGGGCTGCGGTTAGTATGGTTCATAATCCTTAGTGGTTTAGCCAACCCGGGCTCGGGACTTATCTTGACGGTCCAGGGTCGATTCCTCATGACGCGCCAGATTCGTGCATAGGCGTCCGAAACACAGCTAAGCCAGGTCCATGCAAGCTTCCCCCCTTCTCCACGCTCTCCTTCGTGCTCTACGTCCTTAGGTCCCGGCCCTCGAGCGAGCTTAGCCGCTGCTGGTATGCCAGGTCACGTGCCGTGGTCAAGGCCAGGGGGTGAGGGCTGGAGAGCCAGTAGGAGCTCCTGAGTCATGATGCTCAGGAGCCCCCCTTTTAATGTGCAAGCGGATTGCATGGGAGAAGAGGGGGCTCGCGGTTCCGCCTGCCTGCATCTTTAGGAGATTCCTGCGAGCCAGCACAAGCAGAGACACAATTTGCCATTATGGTTGCCGGTCTGCCGCCGGTTGCTTCGTGAAGAGACGAAGGCACTGAGGGCCTGGTGAGGTGACGTGCGCGAGGCGTGCCGCGAGTCAGAGCTCGACCGCTCAGGTTTGTCGACGTCGCAGGGACGGACCCGAGCACAAGCATCATGCCAGCGTGAGTATTCCCCATGGCGGGTGAGAATCATGCAGGTGATAGTCATAGGTAGATTAAGCATGGAAAGCATACCGTCTCAAGTAAATGCAGGGAAGGTACATGCCACTGGGTCAGGCCCGAGCGGCTTGGGGATGATGTAGCCCAAGGGGCGCCCCCAACAAGGTAAGCTAAAGACATGAAAAGGGATACATGCCACAGGGACGGACCCACATGGCCTGGGAATGATGCAGCCCGGGGGGCGCTCCCAGCTAAATAAAATTGGAAAATGTCACCTGGTTATGTTGATGAAGGGATGTTTGGGCAGCTGAAGGTATGCGGTGAAGCGGCCGCTCCTCACGAGCCACCGCGGTCCTGAACCTCGGGAGGCTTTGGGGGTCCAGGCGGTTCCTTGAGGACCGTCTCCATCTCCATCAGGACGGCGTGGTGCCTGGCCTCCTGAGCTGCCAGGGCGCGCCGCAAGTTGCGCTGATAGGCGGACGCCACGCTCGGCAGGCCAAAGGGCATGCGAATGTAGCTGTGCGGTGGGCCCTCGCGGTGTCCCATGCGGGAAGGCCAGAAGGGCTCCTGAGATGCGGCCCTGTTGAGCCCTGGGACGTCGATGCAGACGCGCAGCCCGGCATCCTCGCCTGGATGGGGAACTGCGCATGGTGAGTGACGGCTGCCGCGCATGGCCCTTGCGTCCTGTATTCCCTGAGTGGTCTTGCTGATGAACTCCTGAGCGGTGGGCGCTCCTCACCCTGTGTTCTCCTGAGGGAAACGTGCCGTGAAGCACACCTCCAAGTGGTGCCCGAGCGCCTCCCTCGTGACGTTGGCAAGGTCTGAGGCCCTCCAAAAGAGGGCCCCCGAGCTCTGCCCGAGGAGGGCGCCAGGCGCGCCTTCCTATGTGAGGGAGGGAGGCGCCCCAGGCGCGGGCGCTGATCTTGACGAGGTACCGCTCGCGATGCCACATTCCTGAGGTCCTGCACGGTGTAGCTGCTTCTTCTTCTTGGGGATGGCCTCAGAAGGGTACTCATTCTTGCTGTCGAGGTCGTCAATTGCTGCGGCTTGGAAAGCATGCTCGAGGGAACACACCGCGTCTCTTTCTTCGCACGGGACTGTGATGATTCCGCCGCTTCCTGGCATCTTGAGGACATTGTAGCCGTGGTGCGTCACCGCCATGAACTTGGCCAGCGCTGGATACCTGAGGATGGCATTGTACGGCATACGGATTTGTGCGACGTCGAAGTCGATGAGCTCGGTGCGGTAGTTGTTGCGTTCTCCGAAGGTGACGGGAAAGCGGACCTGCCCGATCGGGGTAGTGGAGCCATCGGTCACTCCTGAGAAAGGCTTGGTGGGTTGAAGCTGGTCATACGGCACTTGGAGGTTGTGGAAGGTGTCGATGGACAGGACGTTTAGCCTCGCGCCGCCATCGATGAGGGTCTTGGTGACTTGCACGGTGCTGATGACTGGTGAATAAAGCATCGGGAGGGCGCCAGCGGTAGCCGCGCACTTCAGCTGATCGGCCGAGCTGAACGTGATGGCGCACTTGGACCATCTGAGCGGGAGCGTGGCCTCGAGCTTGGGGAGGACTGCATTCACTTCACGAGAAAATTGTTTGAAGATACGCTGCGAGGCTGAGGCTTGAGCTCCGCCCAAGATGCAGGCGATAGCACGCGGCTCCTCGAAGCCCCCAGCCCCCTCGTCTTGATGGTGGTCGTCATTCCTTCTTGGTGGTGGCGTTAGTGGAGGAAGACCGGCGTTGCCCTGAGGACGATCCTCACGAGGCTGATCCCTCCAGGCGCCCTCGCGAGGCTGATTCTACCAGCGGTCCTCACGAGGCCGGTCGCGCCACCCCTGGCGCAGGCCATGGTCATCCCAGCGTCCGCCACCACGTCCTCCTACTCGGGCATACCCCTGGTCGTTGCGCTCTGGGCGTCGACCAAAGCGTCCTTCTCGAATGGCTCCGAGCTCTTGACAGTCGCTGGTGTTGTGGCTATGCAGGTTATGGAAGGCGCAGAACGGTCGGCTGCTCTTGGATGACTCTGGCTGGTCTCTGCCGCGCTTGGTGTCTGGCTCCGCCGCGAGCATGGCTGCTCCCTTGCGCTTCACGTCCTTGGCCTTGGCTTTCTTCTCCTCCGGGTCAGCAGCCGGGAGCTCGAGGAGGGAGAGGCGCCCCTCCTCAGCTCTCACGCAATTGGTCGCCAGGTTGAACAGCCCCAGAGACGTGCATAGCTCCTCGTGGATGGCGAGATCCTCCTTCATCTTGACGTCGTGGATGCCGTCAGAGAACACGGAGATGATGGCTTCGTCCGTCACCTTGGGGATCTTGAGGCGCACGTTGTTGAAGCGCTGGATGTACATCTGGAGGGTCTCTTCTGGTTGTTGCTTGACGCGGCTGGTGGGCGGTCGCGAGTGCCCTAGAAGTTGGCAACGAAACGGTTGCGCATCTCGTTCCGAGAGGAGATCGAGACAAGAGGCAGGTTCAGGAGCCAGGAGCGGGCACCATCCTTGAGAGCCATGGGGAACCAGTTTCCCATGACTTTCTCATCGCTGTTGGACGCCTCGATGCTCAGCTCATAGAGCTGCAGGAACTCCGCGGGGTTGGGGGTGCCGTCGTAGCGAGGAAGCAGATCCGGCTTGAACTTGCCCGGCCAGGCGACGCAACTCAGCTCAGGGGTGAAGGCGCGGCAGCCACCCGTGGTCACCGGGGCTCTGCGCTGGTGGAGAACTTGTCCTTGATGGGGTCCGCGCACCGCCGCCGCAGACGGCACGCGGTCTTGTCGTGGTGGCGCAGGGAGCGCGGGGGCATTTTCTCATGGCCGAGGGACTTCTTGGCAGCTTCTTTCTTCTTGCGCGGGCGCTGGACGCGGCATGGTCGCGCCGTGGGGCCATGCACCTGGGCGCCAATACTCCGTCTTGGGTCAGAGGTGGCGGAGGCGCTCCATGGGCTACGCCGCCCGCGGCTGGCGGAGGGGGAGGCAGCGTGAGGGACGGCGCAGGGGAGCCTCCTGCGGCGCTGACAAGCTCGACGATGCGGTCGAGCCAGTCCTCGTAGAGGTCATCGACGGGGCGATAACGCAGGAGCTCGTGAGCCATGAGGATCGCGGCCCGCGCGTCCGTGGGAGCACGACGCGCGTGGGATGACGAACCGGCCGGGGTCAGCGATGGAGTGGCGGTGCGGCCGTCCCGCACCGAGGGGTGCAGCGAGGATGCTAGCTGTTCGTTCCCCACCGGGCCGGTGGCGGCGTTGGCGGCATGCGACGGAGAACGACGGGATGGCTCGCCAACAGGAGCCGTCTGAGCAACGCGGGCGGCGAGGGCAATCCGGCGCTCAGCACGAGCGCGACGAGCGTCCGCCATGGAGACGATGAAGCAACGGGACGCGGAGCAATGGAAGGGAAGCTTCGGCGCACCCCTACCTAGCGCGCCAAATGTCGGATCACGGGTTCTAGCAAAACCCTCAAGGTTCGAACACTGGGGTGCGCGCGAAGATCTCCCCCTACCGATCCACGTCCTAGCTTCGCTAAGATCTCAACGGCTAACTCGACGAACTCACCACACAAGGGACACAAGATTTATACTGGTTCGGGCCACCGTTGTAGTGTAATATCCTACTCCAGTGTGGTGGTGGTGGATTGCCTCTTGGGCTATGGAAGAACAGTTACAAGGGGAAGTACAGCCTCCTGAGGTTGAGGTGTTCTTGTGCTTGGTGTGTGGCTAAGGATTGGCTCAAGATCCGATCGTTCGAGACCCGTCCCTCCTACTGTGGTGGCTAGTCCTATTTATAGAGGCCCTAGTCCTCTTCGCAAATATTGAGCGGGAAGGGATCCCACAACAGCCAATTTGAAAGGGGACAGCTAGTACTGCTTATCCTGACAAAAGCAGTCTTCGCCTGCAAAAGGCTCTGGTGGTGACGCCGCCTTGGGCTCCATGGTGACCTCCGTCTTGTCGTCCTGCTGGTCTTGGTCTTGTTGCACTGATATGGAAACATTTGCTTGACGCCTCGGTACTCCGCGCCTGCGCTTGCCTCCTTGGCACCAAAGAGGAAATAAGTACACTGTGCGTGCTGACGCCCGCCTTGCGCCCGCCTGGTCTCGATCGTCATGGCTCACGTCACGGGAACCTCGCGAGGTTTGCCTTGCCTTGATCTCTTCTCCCCTCACGAGCCAGCCTGGTGAGGCCGCTCCTGAGGAGGTCTTGCATCGTCCGCCTCGCGAGGCTCGGCCACTCGCGAGGGTCTTGGATGTTTTTGGTGAAGATGGGTTGTACGGGCCCGCTAGCAGCGCCACGTCGTGGGCCGTAGGCAGGGAAGTCTGGGGACCCCCGTTCCCAGAACGCCGACAATGACCAACACTCAAAGGGTTTACTAGAGTCAGTAATCTAGTTCACATTGCCATGTGATTAACACCCAAAGAGTACTAAGGTGTGATAATGTTTTGCCTGTGAGAGAAGTTTAGTCAACGGGTCTGCCAAATTCAGATCCGTGTGTATTTTGCAAATTGCTATGTCTACAATGCTCTGCATGGAGCTACTTTAGCTAATTGCTCCCACTTTCAATATGTATCCGGATTGTGACGTAACTCTTTACGAATCGGTGTCAAAGCTTGCATCGACGTAACTCTTTACGACGAACTCTTTATCACCTCCATAACCGAGAAATATTTCCTTAGTCCTCTAAGGATAATTTTGACTGCTATCCAATGATCTACTCCTAGATCAAAATTGTGCTCCCTTGCCAAACTCAGGGCAGGGTATACAATAGGTCTGGTACACAGCATGGCATACTTTGTAGAACCTATGACTGAGGCATAGGGAATGACTTTCATTCTCTCTCTATCTTTTGCCGTGGTCTGGCTTTGAGTCTTACTCAACTTCACACCTTGCAACACAGGCAAGAACTCTTTCTTTGATTGTTCCATTTTGAAGTACTTCAAAATCTTGTCAAGGTATGTACTCATTGAAAAAACTTATCAAGCATCTTGATCTATCTCTATAGATCTTGATGCTCAATATGTAAGCAGCTTCACCGAGGTCTTTCTTTGAAAAACTCCTTTCAAATACTCCTTTATGCTTTCCAGAAAATTCTACATTATTTTCGATCAACAATATGTCATTCACATATATTTATCAGAAATGTTGTAGTGCTCCCACTCACTTTCTTGTAAATACAGGCTTCACCGCAAGTCTGTATAAAACTATATGCTTTGATCAACCATCAAAGCGTATATTCCAACTCCGAGATGCTTGCACCGGTCCATAGATGGATCGCTGGAGCTTGCACATTTTGTTAGCACCTTTAAGATCGACAAAACCTTCTGGTTGCATCATATACAACTCTTCTTTAAGGAATCCATTAAGGAATGTAGTTTTGACATCCATTTGCTAGATTTCATAAAATGTGGCAATTTGCTAACATGATTCAGACAGACTTAAGCATCGCCACGAGTGAGAAAATCTCATCATAGTCAACACCTTGAACTTTGTCAAAAACCCTTTTTGACAAATCTAGCGTTGTAGATAGTAACACTACTATCAGCGTCCGTCTTCCTCTTGAAGATCCATTTATTTTCTATGGCTTGCCGATCATCGGGCAAGTCAACCAAAGTCCACACTTTGTTCTCATACATGGATCCCATCTCAGATTTCATGGTCTCAAGCCATTTCGCGGAATCTGGGCTCATCATCGCTTCCTCATAGTTCGTAGGTTCGTCATGGTCAAGTAACATGACCTCCAGAACAGGATTATCGTACCACTCTGGTGCGGATCTTACTCTGGTTGACCTACGAGGTTCGTTAGTAACTTGATCTGAAGTTACATGATCATCATCATTAGCTTCCTCACTAATTGGTGTAGGAATCACAGGAACAGATTTCTGTGATGAACTACATTCCAATAAGCGAGTAGGTACAGTTACCTCATCAAGTACTACTTTCCTCCCACTCACTTCTTTCGAGAGAAACTCCTTCTCTAGAAAGGATCCATTCTTAACAACGAATGTCTTGCCTTCGTATCTGTGATAGAAGGTGTACCCAACTGTCTCCTTTGGGTATCCTATGAAGACACAATTCTCTGATTTGGGTTTGAGCTTATCAGGATGAAACTTTTTCACATAGGCATCGTGAAACAGCTAGTGATCGACTAGAGGGGGGTGAATAGGCGATTTTTATGAAAGTCTTCAAAACATGGGAGTTTCAAAGACAAACAATAGAAATGAACCTATTGATATGCAGCGGAAGGTAGACTACACTAGGAGGGCCATAGTCTAGTATTCAATGAAGTGAAAGCACGAAGACTATTAGCAGCTAGGTAGTATGGATCAGGATGGAAGATAGTATGAAGCCAATCAGAACAAGTAGTCACATAGTGAAGTCAAACAGATAAAGCAAGTAGGCAATGACTTCACGAAGACAAACAGTAAGTAAAGAGAGGGAGAAGATAGAACCAGTTGCTTGGTGAGGACAGAGATTTGTTAGACCAGTACCAGTTGTTGTGATAACTGTACGTCTGGTTAGGGAGGCTGAGATTTAACTCAGAAGACCGCGTCTTCACCTTATTCCCCTTGAGCAAAGGACACTTAGTCCTCGCCCAATCACTCTGTTAAATCTTCAAGGTAGACTTCCAAACCTTCACAGACTTCGTTCACCGGCAATCCACAATGACTCTTGGATGCTCAGAACGCGACGCCTAACCAGCTGGAGGATTCACAGTCCTCAAGTGTAACAAGTCTTCAGATCACGCAGATAAAAAGACTTCAGTGATGCCAAACACTCTTTGGGCTCTGGGTGTTTTGGGCTTTGTCCTCGCAAGGATCTCTCTCTCTCAAATGCTTTGGAGGTGGGTTGCTCTCAAACGACAAAAGTCGTGCACTAACTCTGAGCAGCCACCAATTTATGGTGTAGGGGATGGGCTATTTATAGTCACTGGGCAACCCGACTTGATTTGTCCGGAATGACCCTAGGTCATTGAGGAACTGACACGTGTTCCAACGGTCAGATTTCAAACACACACGACAGCTTAACTTGGGCTACAAGTAAAGCTAACTCATCCAGCTCTTGATAAGATTTGCTCTCATTGTCTTCGCTCGAAGACATAGGATTTGGTTGAGCATCACTTCAGTCACTCTGACTTTGTTCACTTGGACCCCACTTAACAGTACGGTGGTTCCTATGACTCAACAAAGAAAAAAAATGAAACTACGAAACAACTATGTCTTCGCGCTCCAAAGTCTTCATGCGATGTCTTCTCATGTCATGGTCTTCCATGTGAATATCTTCACATATCACCATTGTCTTCAATGTCTTCACACATTTTTAGGGGTCATCTCCGGTAGGTAAACCGAATCAATGACGGACTACTACCTGTGTTATCCTGCAATTCTCACAAACACATTAGTCCCTCAACCAGGTTTGTCGTCGATACTCCAAAACCAACTAGGGGTGGCACTAGATGCACTTACAATCTCCCCCTTTTTGGTGATTAATGACAAACTGGTTGATGTTTTCAATAGGGATAAAAGTATGTGAAATTGTAAAGGATTGAGATATTGTCTTCATAAGTGGTAAAAAGGCTCCCCCTGAAGATGTGCATAAAAGTATTTTGCTTTGGAATGCAAATGCACATGGCAGGTTGTACATGTGGAGATCCTCTTCAACTTATGAAGACAATTCATCATGCATGAAAATATATAACTAAGATAATGACATGCATAATGAAAAATGGACGTCTGCAAAATGACTTCGTGCAGAATTTATCGTCGCATCACATAGTTGACAGAAAAGGTAGCAGAGGTCCATCAAGTTTAAGTGTTACAACTCAAAGAACAAAATGTGTCAAAAGCGAGAGTTGTAAGCACTTGGCAAAAGTATAGCAACCACCCAAATGGACCCGCTTGAAGACTATCAACTCTCATATGCTTCTCCCCCTTTTTTCAGTAAGGACCAAAAAGTTTTGAAGACATAGATCCTCTACTCGGTCCCATGAGGAGTAGGTGAAGCAGCAGGGTCGATGTTGATATTCGGTGGTGCAGAAGAACTTGGAGCAGTGTCGATACACGCCGAAGTTGGAGGTGGTGAAGTAGCATCACCTTCGTCATCAATGACTCTGGCATTAACAGTTGCCGCGGAGGAGGAGTACTCAGAGTCTTCGAGTGAGGGAGTCCGACGCAAGACAGCGTTTGTGGGAGGAGTGGTATCAAACTTGAATCTCTCTGTGAAGCCATTGTCTTGAAGATCAGCTTCAGCACTGAGCAATGTCAGACTCTTCCACGACCTCCGACAAGTTTCATGAGTGACAAATGCATTCTTGGTGGCAAGGCTGCGAATGCGATTA
Organism: Triticum aestivum; assembly: GCF_018294505.1. Taxonomy (NCBI): domain Eukaryota; kingdom Viridiplantae; phylum Streptophyta; class Magnoliopsida; order Poales; family Poaceae; genus Triticum; species Triticum aestivum. Next base: position 302,768,699 of record NC_057811.1, on the reverse strand, counting down.
ACATCCACCAAGAGGCTTTGCATCTGACGCTTCAGCCAGTCATGATGCTTATCCTGCTTTTGATGCAGGGTGACGAGAGACTCTTGGTCGTTGAGAACACGAGAACACTTCCGAGGCCCTTGAGCAAATGTGCTTTCAGTGGCTTCAGTATGGGCACGATGAGGTGCACGTGTATTGCCAGCCAAAGGATAAACACGAGTAGCAGCCAGAACACCTTCAATGGGTTGAGTGAAGCTTTGGTGATCAGCGTTGTAAAGATAAATTGGCTCCTTGGCAGGCTCTGGGTAGATGGCTTCGATAGACATATCAACCTCTGGCAAGAATATCAGATGGTATCGCGCAGATGGCTGATAGTTGACAGCAGAGTGAAGCTTTATAAGGCGCATAACCCATGGAGTGTAGAACTTCAGACCAAAGAGATCAGAGCCAGATGCAGCCAATTGCCTGATGAAGAAATCTTGAGCATTGAAGCTGATGCCATTAAATATATAGAAAACCATGTCTTCATTGCTCCTTCAAGCTTCGCTGCAGGAGAATGTCCCTTGACAGGCCATAGAGTTCGCCTGATGATATGATAAATAGTGCGGGGAAGATACTCTACACTACAAAAAAAATACACTTCCATGATGATACGTGTTTGTCACAGTAGGTCGTGTTTTTTGTCATGCATGTACATCCATGACGATTTTATGACAGAATCAAGATAGTCATACATGTGCTGTCGTAGAAGTGTTCGATGACATTACCAAAATTATCATCACGGAAGTGTCCACTTCCATGACGATAAATCGCGCGTCACAGAAGTGCTTTCGTCAAGGGTGACCGCACGTGGCATCCACCATAACGGAACGTCGTTAAGCTATCAGGTCGGGTTTTGGATCAGATAACCCGTTAACAACCCCGACCAATAGGGATTTTCCACGTGTAAAATCATCATTGGCTGGAGGAAACACGTGTTGGCTCACCGTTGGGACAGATGTCATCTGCTCATTGGACCGAAGGCGCCTATGATACGGCGACATGTGGCACGGCCCAACAGAGGCCCATTCCTGTGAAAAGGCCGGCCCATTTGACTTGGTCAAAAGGTGGCGGGCCGGCCCACGGAAAGCATGTTAACGGCCTGTTCGCATATAGCCCATTTACAGCCCGCTAACCCAGGGCCCGTTACGCCTTATCCGAATTAGGCCCAGTAGCGTCATTTGGGCCGTCCGATATGATTCAGCCCGTTTTAACTTCCGACCCATGTGTGGCCCATGACTTCTTTCGGCCCATATGAGGACCTTTGTAACTCTTTGCCCATTAACGGCCCGTGGTGAAACTGGCCCGTAATGAACAGTGTATCACTTTATACCCGTTAACGGCCCGTTATTCCATTGGGCCGTTTCCAGCCCAAGTTATCTTTCGGCCTTCTCAGGGCCCATTGATTCTTGGGCTCATTTGCAGCATTTGGTTACATACGGCACGTTACTGTCATTTTCTGCTTGTGGGCCAAATTCAGCCCGTCGTTACAGTCGGCCCGTTTGAGGACCGTTAATACATTGGGCCGTTTTCATGTCAAAAAAAACCCGTTGGGCTGTTTTCATAGAGTTATCAACTACGACCTATTAACGGCCCATTATGGTCCACGAATAGTACGGCCCATGATTGGCGAAATGATGATACGCCCCGTAGAAGGCCCATGGATCCTACGGCCCGTATGAGGCCCATGGATAGTACGGCCCGTAGAAGGCCCATGGATCGTACGGCCCGTAGAAGGCCCATGGACCCTACGGCCCGTAGAAGGCCCATGGACCCTAAGGCCCGTATAGAAGGCCGATGGATCCTACGGCCGGACGAAGGCCCATGGATCATACGGCCTGCAGGAGGCCCATGGTTACAACAGTCCGTGTGTTGCCATGATTATTTTGGCCTAGTTACCAAAAATAGGCTCTTGTGGCCACTATAAAAAACAGAAAAAGAACTGCAGTGACTATAAGCAAACAACTAAACAAGACAATAAGGAAATAAATAAGCAAGCAATTAACGCTAGCCTATTACCGCTATTACACATATTACATCCACTGGGCATCAAAGTTCGCCACCAGTGCAAATATAGGGAACAAAGCAGCACATTACATACACTGGCCGTCAAAATTGGCCACCAGTGCAAATAAATGCGACAACAAAACAAGAGCATAACTGAAACAACTTCTGAAGAGCTCAAGAAACGTTATCCTGGGTATCCACCATGCTGGCAATAAGCTTAGCAAGCTGATTAGCTTTGTCCTTTTTGGCACTAAAATCTTCCAACGCTTGCTGTTGCACTAGAAAGTATGCATCTGAATGCTCCAGGGACTTCTGCAGTCCTTCCGCTTCTTGTCGCAGCATAGCTGATCGATGTCTTTCAGCTTGTAGTTGAGACTCAAGAAACTGAACTGATTTAGACAGTGAGTTTGAATAGCTTGTGCAAGCGGTAGTGGCCAGTAACTCCAACACTAAACCAAGACATGACTTTGGGGTTGTCTCGCTGTCTTCAAGATAGTCTTCCTTAGCTGTTTTATCAGCTTTGTTGGAGACCAACAAGGATGTGTCACTATCCTTTACCATTGCTTAATAAGGCACTCTTCGCCAATATTCTGTCAGCATTCTAAAAGAAGAAACAAGCAGACACGTAACAAGTTTAGCATGTACTAGTATATGAAACTCATTTCGGTGAACCAGTTCACTAGTAAGGTGGACAGGATTAAACTACCATGTCTTCTATTGCCAAGTACTAGTACATAATAAAAGCATCAAACAAACATATATCTATGTCCTATGGTCACTGCATTGTCTTGCCAAATCAAAATAGAGACACGGTTCAAATCATATCAGTTCAAGACAAAGCAACAGTGAAAGAATACAAAGCGTGGGAAACTACACGGCAGAACAAGATTTCAGATGGGTAACACGGGTCTACATGTACAACAACACTATTGGCTTTGTTGTGATGCTAGTATTGTGCATGATATGAAAGTCAACTGTATACACAATTGAAATTGAAATCAACAGAGCTATTGATAAGAGCAAACCTGTTAAAGAAACATGCGTGAACATACCTGTTGTGCCATTGGAGTTTTGATTGGATCCTTCAATTTAAAAATAAGTTTGTATGAGTAAATACAGTGATACAAGAGCAAAGCAATCATAGTTAAAAAAAGGCGCGCCTAAGCAAGCGCTTAAGTGCGCCTAGGCTCTAGGCTTTGGCAAAACGCATTGCGCATAACTATGCATAATCTGTGCATAACTGCGCATAAGCATGCGCTTTGGTCAGTAAAGCGCAAGGCGGTGGCAAGACGCACAATTAACGCCTAGCGCTTTTTTGAACTATGATAGCAATGGAATCTTAAATTAGAACAGTTGTTCTTCAGGTTTAGGCACTTGTTCTACATGAACAGAGTATAGTAAGACGCAAGAATATAATACTTCAAAATAGAAAATGAGCTCATAGACCTTACCACATTCTTGGTTCGGGACCAGTACAGAACAAGGCGTTCCCAGTCATCGTCCAGTAAATGTGTCTCAGGAGAACGTAAGGGAATTTGATGAGTTTCTTTGTCGGTGAAGTACATTTTCTTCAGGTAATTTCGATACTGCCACCAAGCATTCTTGAAGATAGCAGAGGTATTAGCACAGGTTACCTCATCCTGAGTTTCCGAATCGGTCCTTCTCTATAGAGAAAAATGGGAAGATTTGTTGTATTATAACCATCATGGAGGTAGGAGGTATGGGACGAAGCAAAGTAATTGCGATGAATAACATTACTTACACATAACTCCTGGACAAACACCTGCAACTGGCATTTTCCTTCATCTTCAGTATAATATTTCCAAGATGGGAAGATACGCACATACGATTTAACAACATCAAATGCGATAGATGCTAAACTACGACTAGCTGGTTGTGCTTCCTCCACAGGAATAGGCGTACTAACTAGTGGAGTTGGGGTTCGCCGTGATAGTGCTGGCCCTTTGGGCACTGGAGCTGCCTTACTAACTGCTCTTGTTTGGGAGCTCTGTGGTGGAGATGGTGCTGTGTCAATAGGAACTGGGTTACTATCGGCTGGGGTTGGGGTTAGATTGGGTGAAGCTGGTTCTCTGTCCATCGCAGTAGGGGTACAATCTGCGAGAGTTTGGGTTATGTGTGGTAGGGCTGGTTCTTGTGCATGTACAACCGGGGTGCTATCTCCACCAAGAGGTAGCACTGTTTTACTTGAAGACCGTGTTTTTAGTCCGCTAGATACTGGCATCACCCGCTCCAATTCAAATGGCTGATAAATAGGAAACATAGTTGAATGTACAGACATTGTATGAGAGACAGATGCAATAGATAGTGTGGAAAAAAGAGGGCATGAAATAGTTGACATGTATATTGTTTAACTAAAACGGATAGGATGACATAATTTCACATATATGATGTCTATCTAAACTGGATAGCATAGCAAAACATAATTCAAAGATATGATGAATAACTAAACAGGATCGCATGACATAATTCACCTACATGTTATCTAAGTAATCAGGATCGCATCATTTAATTCACATATGTGATTTATATGCTAAACAGAGGGCATTGGTGTTGAATATTGTGTATATGATGTCTAAACTATGCAATGCAAGACACCGTATGCATGATATGAGCAGTATAACCGTGCCAAGTTAGAGCATACACCTCAGTGGGGGAATAGGACTGGTCATCTGTCTCTGAATCCATCTCTGAGGAGCTATCGGGACCCAACAAGAGATCTGCTTCGACAAGTAGCACTGTCTGCTCTGAAAGGCCTTGTTTTCACTCCAGATTTTTCCATCTCCCACCCAAATGGCTGATTCACAGGAAGAATAGTTTAATGTACAAACATTGTCGACAAATGGAAATGTAATGAAGAAAAGGATGGGCAAGATATCATTCAACTATATGATGCCTGGTTAAACAGGATGGCATTGCACATTTCACATATATTATGGCTGGCTAAAAGACATGAGACTGCATAATTCCCATATATGATATAGAAACTAAACAGGTGGCATTATAGAACATGTCTAAACTAAGCAGATGACATATATGATGTCAAAAGTAGGCACTGCAAGGCAACATATGCATGATATGACTAACATCATCATGCCAAGGTAGAGAAAACACCTTGGGGGGTAAATAGGAGTGGTCAGCGGCGTCTGAATCCGCCTCAGAACAGATATCTTCCTCTAGATTACAATCTGGAGCGGGGTGGGGAGGGTTTGCCATTGAATCCACCATCGAGCGATGTTTGCATGACATTGTATTGCCGCGCAAAACTCTTCTCTTTTTATCTACATGTTCAGCATGACTGTGTACAATATCTGACATGCATACGAAAAAAATATGGTGAGATTATGTAAGGAGAGCATGTCGAAATTTAGAGTGATGGTAACAACCAGTGGATCGACGTTTTTCCGTTGAACCAAAATAGCCCTAATGGATCGACGTGAATGTATAGTAATAAGTGATGCAACAAGTGTACAACCTCTTTGCCGTAGCCGTGTCGACCTCAGCATCATTGGGTTGGTCGCTGAAGCAGTTGAGGCAGAGGTGGCTATCGGAGGTGTGGAGGAAGATCTGAGGAATCTATAGACGGCGTCCAGGGCACTGCTCTGTTGTGATGGATCGTTCTGTCGTTGGAGCAGCTCCGGTGAGCCGTAAGACGTCAAGGCTGAAGCAGCACAAGACAGACATCGTCAATATCAAGTGGGATTCTAATAGCATCTCCAATTGATGATGTAAAATGGATGTAAAATTAACATCACCAAAAACCACCTGACTAGAACAGATGAGGTAAAAACTGTTGACTCTGAACTTAACTGTCGAGACTGAAATTTACTGTGGAATCTGAATGCTACTCGAAACTGAACGCAATGGTAGCAGAGAGGCACTTGACATGTAGTTTAGGGAGGGCCTGCAGTTCATCTTCAACCTGCAACCCCTGAGCCGCCAGCCACCACCGGCCGAACCGCCGGCCCCCGCGCCACCTCGCCTCCCCGAAACAACTCGCCACCATCGCCCCGGCCAGCCCTCTAGGCCCCCCGCCCCCACCCTGAACCCTAAGATAGATAGTGGGGTACCTCTCCGGCGAGCCCCCGTCCCCACTGCGGGTGGTTCTTCCATAACTCCGGCGAGCGCCCCAACCCCTGAAAATCGACTGATCCAAAAGTTGATTCAGTCGACTGAAGTTTGGCTTAATCGGAGCAGAGCAGAAGCACGAGCGAGGGGGAGAGCAGCAGCAGCAGCTGGGCGAGCGAGCGATCGAGCGAGAGCCGGAGCAGCAGCAGCAGATCCGGCTGGTATGGACGCCGCCGCCGAAGGGGCCTCGCACTGGGGGAGAGCCGCCGTGGAGATGTCGCCCGCGGCATCGGCTTCAAGGTAGCCGCTCCATGGGGGTGCGGGATGGAGCACCGTCGGCGCCGGGAGGTCGAGTTAAGGAGAAGGTGCGATGCGATGAGTGTACAACCTCTTTGGTGGCGCCGAGTAGGCCTCGGCTTCGTCCGAGGAGTCGGTGAGGATGCTGCGGTCCCGGTGGAGCAGGTTAAGGCGGCGCTGTGGGGATGGAGCTGTCGCGATAGACGAGGCGATCGTCGGAGCAGCTCCTTGGAGGTGGAGGACGGGGCGGCTGAACCGACAGGACGGTGAGATGGACGACGGATCCTCATCCTGGGAGGTGGACGAGGGACGTCGAGCTGTTGCGGTGGACGACGTCGTCGGGGAAGAGGCTCCGGCTGGGCAGTGGTGACGTGGCGGACGGAGGAGGGTGGGGTTTCGCGGCTGGAGCGGAGAGGTTATGGCGGCCTGGGATTTCGATTGGCGAAAAGGGGGCGATGGGAGGGGTGAAGCATGACTTAGGGACGCGCTTGTCCAAAATGTAGGGTGTGTTACATAAGTACCCCCCACCAATTGTATCTAGCGGCCATTTCAGGATAGCAAGGCGCGGGTTGTGAAGGCGCCAGTTTTGGGAGCACGATATCTGAATTTTCGGGATATAACAAGACGTGGGTTGAATTTTAGGGACAAGCCTAACGTGTAGTAATATTGTACTTGTACGTACCAAATCAATTCGCACTTCCCTCAACCAAAAAGAAAACGAAAAAAATAAAACTATTCACACCACACAAAGAGAGAGTCTTGCCTCGTTTTACTATACAAATGCTATTCAAAGCTACTCCCTCCTTCCATCTATATAGGGCCTAATGCGTTTTTCGATGCTAACTTTGACCAAATATTAGAGCAATGATATATGACATGCAACTTACACAAATCACACCGTTAAATTCGTCTGTGAAAGGTTCTTTCAATGATATAATTTTCACATTGTGCATGTAATGTACTATTAATCTTGTCAATAGTCAAAGGCGGTCTTAAAAATCTCATTACGCCCTATATAGATGGAAGGAGGGAGTATGAATCCATGTTATGTCCGATTAAATTTTTTCGCTTGCTGTATAATGCATGTAACCTACTCATACCAACATTTTAGTGCATTCCAAATGTCTATACTACCGCTACAATTCGAACTAAATTTGATTTTGTTTCTCTATTTCAATAAGAATCTACAATCATGATTGTTGCCAACTTCAACCATCATAGTTTCCTTGCTATCTGCCAGATATAAATCGGACGGCCTATAATGCAGGATGGCAGGCACACCATCATCAACAACTCCGTTTTTTTATAAGAGTAGAGATAAAATATATTAAATGTTGTATAACATGTTCATAACCACACCATGTGTATCACCGTTATATATATTCACACATGCGTCGGTTTGAAACACAATGATAAATTCTTCAAATATCCGAATTCACTTTTTATAATGAAGTATACATGATCTCTATTCGTCTTTCACACCCACACAACCCTCTTATCTTTGTAGGTAGCGCCAACTTTCTCTTGTGCATGCACACGCCCGCATCCCTCTCACCCTCCCTCGGCATTCTCTAGCTCCATCGCGCAAATTCGTCTTTTCACTTTAGGTCGTTCACCCACGGTGTGTGTAGGCCCCCCAGCTCCTTCTTTACGGCACACATCGATCGATATGCCTCTCTAGCCAGGTGTGCCTAGCACAAACACAAGCTTCCCCTCTTCTCTTGTCACCGTCCATGCCTCACTCCCAGCACTCTTTTCATCGTTCTCGTACTCGCACAATCCTCCCCCTTGATATAGTATGCCTCTCGTACCACCTCCTACATGCATCCCTCTCTCTCTATCCTTCTCCTCATGCCTCATTTGCTTCTAACACACACATGCATGTATACCGATCGATCTCCCAACATATACCTAGATCGA